>NW_010120120.1:0-26778 GCF_000699245.1 Pterocles gutturalis | reverse complement strand
AGCAGGAGATGTCTTACGGCAGCACCTCCCACCACAGCATGCATGAGGACAGGGGAGTTCTGCACTCACCTGGCATGCAGCCCCTCCATGGTCATGTTGTCAGCCTGTTTTTGATGTGCCAAGGAGTATCCTTTGCTCTGCAGAGATGTGTAGCTCTCCTGGCCCCACACTGGCACAGAGTCCAAGGGAGTTTTTCTTTCTGTCTGCCCTGCTTGACAGGTCTGATCTTCAGACCGACAGCTGCTCCCACCAATGGAGGCCTGCTGAATCATGGGCTTCATAATTCCTGGTCACAACAGAGTTCATAACATTACCACTAGGATCTCACAGCCAAGCAGAATTAACAATCTACAGCTAGCTTGATGCCTCTTCCTTCCAGGGCAGCAGGTGACTGCAGCCATGGAAACCTTTCTGGTAGAGGGGAGACTGTGCTTGGGAAATACACAGAGTGACACAGAAGGTGACACGGCTTTCAGAGCCCAGCCTGCACAGAACACTACACATCGTCACTGGCTTGGAAGCAATCAGGTGTGTGAAAATAAACACAAACTCAAGGGATTGATTTATACATCCGCATGTTTATATTCACACCTCTGAGGATCAGAGGCAGGAAGGTGCTAGGAGCACACAGCTCATGAACTACAGGATTTCTCCATCACATTTCTTGAAGAGGGTCTATTAAGACTTTGCATGATTAGAGTAACTCCCAAACTGATCCTTCTCCTCCAAGGTGAAAGATCTGCTTTTACACTCACTAAGGCTCCAAAGCTGTTAAGGAAAATCTCCCACTGCAGTGCAGAGGATGGCCAGGCAGGTGTCTTTCCTCTCAACCTCCTCTGTTCCCTCACCAGCCCTCACTGCAACTGACTCCTTCTCATCCCTAGAGAAGATCAATCACAGCCAGCCAGGATGCAAAGTCAGGACAGAGGTAAGAGGGGTGAAGCACAGAAATGAGGACAGCCCCCACCATCTCGACAGCTCAAATGCCCTCCCTCCTCCCTGGCCAGAAACCACAAGACTGACCAACCCTCGGGACATCGAGCACCCGAGCACTCACAGAAGCTCTAAGGCTGTAATGCACTCCTCGCATTCCACAACCTGGAAAACCAACTTCCAAAGTCTTAGGTCTGAAAAACAGTTGCAGTAACTTTCCAGACATGGACCAATTCAACAGCCACAATGAAGTCAAACAATGAAAACACCTTACCTGAAGGGTGAAGGGCTGAAGGGTAGAAATCTACAGGGGTGCGACTCTGGGCCATTCGAGGGTCCATATAAGAGGGCATCATCATCCAGCGAGGGTCAAAGCCAAGCATCTGGGGATGCGGTGGGTAGAATGTCCGTTGGGGATGGGTATGGGATGGGGGAGGATAGACTTGCTGCTGCTGCCAGTGCTGCATCTTGTACAGCTGCTCCTGCAGGGAAGAGGATGACCGAACGGTCACGGTGCCAGGAATCACATTTACCAATGGGCCAGCCGAAGGAAAACACATTCGATGTATTAAAGGCTCAAAACCAGATCAGATGGGAGGGTAGAGCAGATAAGGGCAATTCACTACCAACTGGGAATATGGCAGTTGTTGTTATTCTCTCTCCCAGAACAGCCAGAACATGTTGCAGACAGAATATCTTATCACTATGGGCCAGGCTACGTGGCCAAATGCAAGGGATCAGCTTCAAGACCAGAGTTTGCATTTTCTCAACGTGTGAGATACAGGACAGCTTCCTGTTAAACACAATTTCCTAATTGGAACCAAACACTTTAGAAGATGTTGCTCTTTGAAGGAAATGCAATTATAACTTATTTAGTGTGCACATATATTAGTTCTAGTCATGTTAGCCAAACAGATTAGATAAGAACATCGTAAACTCAATTAAGAGAGATATTAATATTTCATAGTATTTGCTGTGTATCCTCCAGAGAGGGGCTGACACTGACACCTTTGTGTTGTTTCCCATCTCCCACACAGCCAGTCCACCTTCTTTTAGCTCAGAACTGACATGATGGTAATCTGATTTGACATTTAACTTTTCCTAAAGGTCCAAGAACCACCTACATTTGAAGGGAGCTTTGTGTACTGAAGAAAACTTTCAAAAAGGTAAACAGCTCCAATTAACCTGAAATACATCTACTTACCTGTCAAACTTCCTACCATCTTTTCCTACTGATCTTACCAGTGTGTCAGATACTGTAACTGTTTATAAAAAAAAGCCAATCCCCTGCAGCACAGCACGAGAGACACCCTTAAATCTGAACCTGACACATCATTACAGCAAGAGAGAAACTCAGATAAATGCAAAGATTATATCTGAGTTATCTAGTGCTCCAGTACCTTGGAGAAAATATTTCACTAATGATACCAACACTATTTTTTTCTTCTGTTCTTTTTTCATGGAGCCACAGCAGCAATACAAGCCAGACAAAATACAAACTGCCTCATACATACTAACGACACAGAGGATAAGAGAAAATAAAATTAAAATTTCATGTTCTTCCACTAGCAATGACCTGTGGTATTATTAGCATGACAGCAAAGACATCCAATTCTTTTTAGTTTAAGAGCATCTCTTTTAAAGAGTAACATTAGCAGCGTTTGCTGCAGTACATTTGAATCATGAAAATGTCAACTGCCCAGTAACAAGCACAGGGGAACATCCATAAAAGAGCAATTACCGAGCTTCCAAGCAAAAGCCAAATGTGAGCTCTTCACAAAGGTTTGCAGCAGTGTTCATTATATCACATTTCAAGTGGTTATTCTATGAAGAATGGCAATTAACTCTGCATAATCTCAAGCCTGAATATTCTGTCCCTCGGTTCGAATCTACTGCCCTAAGGAGGCTCACTGCACCTGCAAGAGCTGAACAGAACTGCAAGACCGGGCAAGATGCAAGACACATAGAGCAGTTCAGGCTGCGCTCTCAGAGCCCCAGAAGAGAGTTTTCAACGAAACAAAAATGAGACAGTTAAGACCAAACATATTTATGGTGCAAAGAAAGTAATGCTTTGAAAGAGCCTCACAGAAAAAAAAGTCGGGTAGGCAGAAGATGAGAGCAGAGGTAAAGGACCACCTCTCTGCAAAGGCAGGAGGTGGAATGAGAAGTGTGCTGCTTCACAACCTGCTTTCAGTTCAGAAGCAGAATCCAGTGACGTGCCAACCTAAGCACACTTTGCCCCCGGCAAGAAAATTGCTGCCTGTACCTAACAGGGTAAGGGCACTGCAAGAGCAAAGTGAAACGGAACCAGCTGATCCCCAAAGGTTTTCCTGTCCCTCGGCCTGTAGATTCAGCTCCCTGTCACTGCAGCAGTGCTGGAGAACAGCAGCTCTCATCTTGTGCCAGGAAATAAGAACAGATGTTCCCAGGTTCACTGCCAGCCACAGGCATTAGACACTTCACTGGACCAGGCGTACACCAAGTACCAACGCAGCCACGGCTGCTCTCTTGACTTTGGACATGGGAAGGGGAACATCCCCAGCTTCTCCTGCGTACACACATTTACAAACCAGAGCTCTGCTACAAACCACATAGTCCTAAGATTTCACACTGTCAGGAGACACACAGACAACCATGCAAGACAAGTCAACATTTTTGTCAGCAGTGTCTGTTTTGCTCCCAGGCAGTGACAAACCTGGCCTGCCCACGCCTCTCCCCAGCCACAGCAAGCCCCAACTGCAACAGCTCCAGCATCACAGGGTGCACGTAGAATTCATGTAACCTATATAGAGCCCTTTTACCCGTCAGACAGGACATACCTGATCAAAAGTACTAAAAAAGGCCAGGGTAAAACTCCCATTTACCACAAAGACAGTTGGTTAGTTGGTTGTGTGACTGTTGAGAACCAAGCAAACACAACGGTTTGGCAGGGGTCCAAAGGAAGAGGGGTGGGAGTGTCACACCTATTACCTGCTGCTGTTGCTGCTGCTGTCTCTGGAATCGCGGGGGAAGAGACTTCTGGTATTTGTTGAATTCCTGTGCTGGGGAGGGAGCTTCTCTGAGCTCCTCCTCACTGCTGCTTTGGGCTCCTGCTGCTGGGGCAGGAGCCTCCTCTTCCAGATAGCCAACAGAGGCATCCTGTGTCTGAAACTCAGGGGTTGCTGCAGAGAAGAAAATAAGCTTGAAGAGCCCTGCTCGTGACAGGGCTTGTGATTGTACCACCACACAACATACATGGGTATGGGCATGTCCTGACCACCTTAAGTGGTTGAACTTTATTACAATCATATACAGAATGTCACACATACACAAATCTCTCTGATTTGCCTTGGCGGCTCTAGAGGGCTTTGTCCATCCTGTTTTAGTAAGAAATGTCAGGAACCCCCTCTGCCATCAGCCTTCTGTTTAAGCACTGGGGTTTCCCCCATTACTCCTTAAACACTGCCAGCACTTACTGATAACCAAATTTTCTGATCTGTGACCCAGGAGCACCTTCTTAGTATCACCATCCAATCATGAGAAGATCAAGAGGCCTGTTCAACAAGGTCTCTGCTAGCACAGCTGACTGAGCATAGATCAAGGCAACAAAAGTTTGCACTTGTTTTAACAGGGTTGTTTTTTTTTAAATGAACCATCATCACCAATCCAAAATACTCAGCAGAATACATGAAGCAGCTGATCTCTCAAGTGCAGCTGAAGTACCTTCTGAATGCTCCCCCCCAAGAACTCCGCCACACTTCAGGTAAGGTATTGGCACAATACCAAAAAAGCAGTCTTTAGAAGGTGAGGAAAGCAATGTTTCTTTACCTCTACGGAAAGCATGACCATTCTCTTGCACCGCATTTTTCTCTGTGCTTGGGGGTCGCAGGTCTTCATTCTCTGTGTGTTTCTGAGTCTCCCCACTCTTCTGAGCCAGTTTGCATTTCTGATCAAGTTGCTTCAGCTTTGCAGCGCAGGCTGCCAGACGCTCCTCCCTGGCTCGGCGCTCCTCCTCCTCCCGTCGCTTCCTGGCTCTCTCGACAGCCTCCGAGATCTCAGAGTGCACAAACTTTTGTCTCAGTGGCACCTTTTCTTCTTTATCCTCAAGGGACTGCTGTCTGAGAACACTTCCCCCTGTGGGCTTCTGCCAAAGGAAAAATATTCCTCAATAAGCATGACCCAAACATCTTGACCTTTGCGTCCCACACTGAGAAAATTCCCTCCTGACTCCCTCCCCTCTATCCTCATGCACACAAATCCTGCCTTTGGTGTAGAGTTATTGCTATTTGGTTGATTATCTCCATTTTCTCACTGTCTGACAACCCCACAGCTCTGGACCAGCTTCAATTTCTTTTTGCTAGTGGGAGTACTATGCAGATAGATTTCTCCCCCAGCTGGATATAAACAAAGAATTGAAAAATTCATCATCATCATCATCCTGTTTTCAATAAAGCATCAAGCTGGCCTCTTCAGGACAGTGATGCGTCCCATCCAGCAGCACAAGCCCACTCACATGAGTTCAGCCCACCTGGTGTTCAGATGCAGAGCTCCAGCCATTCAGCTTCCTCGGAGGCTGCTGTGATTCCTGGACTTTCCGGACTGACCGGGATAAGCCAGCTGAGTCTCCCCAATTCTTTCCTTCCTCCAAGGTGTGTTTGACATCTGCACTGTCTGCAGAGCTCAGGGACAACTGTCGCTGCCTTCTGGGATCCCAGCTGTTCCTGTAATAAAAACAGCTTTGCTATTACATTTGCTACATGCCTCAAAAAGCACTTGCAGTCTTATCAAGTGGCAAAGGTAACTGACTGTAACAGAAAGGAAAGATCCAAAATAAAATAATATAAAAATAACCACACCAGAACAAGCAATGGGCTTTTCCTCCTGAGATGCTTATGAATTAACACTACTGTTGTGCAGCAGGATAAAGGTGAGACACACAAAGGGGGCATCCTGGCACTCAACTTCAAGACCCATTCAAACGATGGCCAGTGGAATCAACAAAGTTACACTATGAGTCCAAGGGATTGAGCCTCAACATTTACAAAAAGTTTTTAGAAGATCCTGGTATTGTTTAGTTTTATTGAAACAGGTGTGAACACAGTCACTTCTTACCACTTCTGTCGTCCATCTTTAAGAGTTTCTTCCTCTTCCTCATCTTCACTAAACTTTAGCTTCTCGGAGTAATCCACTTCATCGTGAATTCCTATGAAGGCAGGATTGGAAAAGGGATACATGAGAGGAAAGAAATGTGTCCCTTGTCCTGATAAAGCTCATGCCCTCTCTGGCACTAAACCAGAAAACCCACAGGCTTGGCATGATCTATTTGGAAAGCCAAATGTCCACCACAGGTATGGAAGTGACATGAGTAGTGTGGACCCACATTGCTAAACAGCTAGCTGGTCCCAGAAGAGGAGCACCAAGCAGTCTGGGAACAGGGGCGGCACATGAGGAGGCAGCCACCAAGCTAGACTGCATGTAATTAGATATTGAACACCATGACCAAAAAGGTAGGACTAACTCTTCCTCCCAGCAGCCATACTGCTATCCTCCTGCTGTTTGGTGTTTTCAGCATTTAAGGAGTCTTCAGATCCTGTTCCTTGAGCACAGTGTGATGGAAGGATCGGAAGGATCCATTGTGTCATCATTTACACCAACAGCAATTTCACAACTACAGACTAGTCTTTGCATCCCCTGTGTCCTTCTGTGGCAGTGAAACAGAGCCACCAAAATATCCCAGCTATTGCACATTTCAGGGAGGAGTGACTACTTGCTTCATGTCCTAAACTGCTTCCTGAAGCTAGAGAATGAAAGCACTTTACCTGCCCATCCATCGTCTGCATCTGTGTCTAGTTCATCCAGCCCCTTTAGGTTCTCTGCATTGATAATGGTGGGCCGAGGTACTCTCTCCACTTGCCGAACTGGACGCGTTGGGCGAGACAGGCTGAGTCTGTTCTCTTTTCTACAGGGAAATGCAAAGAAAGGGTTAGAAACAATAAAGAAAAGCACGTAGAGCTGAGTTTGTAACAGTAAATCAGTCCTTTTCTACCACACGCTTACATACAAGGGCTCCAAGTTTCTCTCCCTGTCCAGCAGAATTTCTTTCCCTTGTCTACCTGGCAGCCACTTCCTATGGCTTACAGATCAGAGCTGCGAGCCTCCTAGTCCAGGGTCACCACAGCTACTTCTTATGCTCTTGAAACACATAGTGCTTACAGTCCTGCAGCATTTCAGATGCTGCTGTAGCTGGAGCAAAGCACTGCTTCTTTGGGTAAAAATCAGGTTTCCTCTGCTGCTGCCTGCAGCTTCACCCACGCAACTGGATCCTTGGCCCAAATTCTCGCATAGTTTAAGGTTCATGTCACACCCTGAACTCGCCTCTCAAGTGGGACAGTCATGGTAGCCTTACCCATCCTGGTCATTCATCTGGTATTGTCTGAAAGATACCCGGGGCTCAAGCCGAAGCTGAGGAAGGGGGAAAGACCCTCTGTCCAGCGGTGCAGAGGCCTCAGATGGCTGTTGTGGACACATCTGGAACAAGGCAAACCAGAATAGTCTGTTTTTTCTCCTTGACAGAGGAAGGGTTACCCAGATTAGGTTACAACACAAGCATGCTAGTTGCATCCCTGCAAAGGGAAAACAAACATTTCATGTCTGGCTGCCTAACAGGCCATGTGCTCATGGTTACCCTCTCCAGCAACAGAGGGAAAGCAGCAACTTTGCCTTGCGCTGAGCAAGACTGTGCTACACTATTCTAGCACAAAAGGGGAAACTAAAAATAGATCAAGAGAAGGATCCCTGAGCAAGCCCTGGGAACCAGCTGAGAGTCCACAAAATATATCTCAGCTGACTTCTTCAACCCACACACACATTAGAAGCAGCAAGGACATTACACAGCTGTGGGAAAAGGGCGACTTACAAAAGCAGGTAGCATGTCATGGTATGTAGGTGGTTGATAGACATTTCCCATGAACTGCGAAGCCCCTTTGCGGACAGGCTGAGCTGGGCGGAGAGACGGCTCCTTCGGATCGCTGGCACTCGCTGAGGAGGGGGCTCCGTCTCCAGTGCTAGAGGTCTTGCTGCCCAGCTCAGCAGGGGAGGCGGTCAGAGATGTGGCTGAGGTTATGTTCCTCCCACCGCCCTCCCTCCAACTGGTGACATCTGGAAAGGAGGCAAAAATTATGTTAACATTTGTACATGCAGACAGTCACTCTGCCAAAAACTGAAACTCAAATACTCTGGTCAAGCCCTAATTATACCAAGCATGTAGAAAAACATCAGGGACCAAGGAAAATTTCCAAATGCGTTTATTTTCCTAAGAGACTAGCAGCATCGGTCATTATTAAGTAATTGCCACACCAGCGGTGTCCTTATTTGTCAATAAGCCTAAAATCCAACCAACTCTACTCCCCACCTCCACAGTCCTTATCCCGCAGAATTAAGGCAAATCAGATCACGTGCAAACACTCAAAGAAAAGCCATGTTAAACCACCCACTCATTTCACTTGGACAGGTTTTTTCCCCCTTAGCCCAGGGGGAAGAGCCTTGCTTTGCAGCATCACAAAGCAATTTTTATGAAACAATGTAGATGATGACAACCCATACTTGGCTGTGTGGACCACAGAACTCAGGCAGTGAACATCAGCACTACATGTGAATCCTTGGCTGCTAAGCAGCTTAACACACGCGAGCTTGTAAAAAGATAAAAGAAAATGTAGGGATGGAATATTTGATACTACTGTGAACTGGTATTCCCTGCCCAAAACATCGTCTATGGGGTTATAAGCTGGGATAAGGCAGAAAGACATAATCATTCACTCACTCTGGGGGCGGAGGCTTGGTCCTGGCCCATACGACGGATCTAAGGCGCCCTTTTCTTTGCCAACCTTGTCCTGCTCGCCAGCTGCTTTCAGCGTCGGAAATTCCTCGGGAGAGAAGGATAACAGTCGGCTTGAGGCCCTTGAACCTGTCGGAAAAATAAGTGTGGGACTCAGACCTTTCCACTCTTTCACTTCCCTTACAAGATCAGCCTGCAAATGCACTTCCTGAGAATTTGGGCCTCCAGCATATTTAAACCCAAATTACTATTGTACCAGTGCCTCAGCTCACATCCAGAAGACTCTCAGACACTGTCACCAACACAACAACACATCTTCACCCAGGTCTCCCACACTCTTGTGATCTCCATTTGAATTCTCATGTTGATCAAAGTCAGAGTGAACTTTCTCAGCTGCCTATTATTTTTGTAAAGTACAAAATTCAGACTGAAGGAGAGATACAAATTCTGCAAGATCACCTATAGATGATACCCTGCTATCAAGTATCTGACATTTCTATTCAGACTCTTTCTGCTCAGATCTCACTCTACTGGGGAAGTCTACTGTTAAGATTTCTGGAAATATACTCAGTGAAAGACCACATATAAGGATCGAGCGCTATACGCTCGATCTCTCCTCGTACTGCAGCATTTTTAAGATGCAGATCACTGACAAGACCAGGCAAGGTTTATTTCTAGTCATTGTCAAATTGTCTTGCCGAGTCATCAGCCACCCTGGAATGGCAACTTTCTGTCCATTCTAAAGATCTGCCAGTGACTGCAAAACAAAACACAGCAATTCTCCTAAATCTGTTGGCAAGATAACACGGAATAAAAGGAAATTGTCAGCATTACTGAACTACTAAACATCTAAAAAATTGCTTTTTGAGACCTGTTTCTTGGTGTTACTTGGCTAATGCTCTTTTTTAAAAGGGCATTTCAGAATTACCACGTTTGAAGTTATCAGCAATGAGTACTGAAGACCTAACAAAAGTCTCATCTATCTTTACCCTTCTTTTTTTTCTCAGAAGCATTGGCTTCTTTAAGTCATTTTCACTTTCTAGAACTTGCACACCGCATAAGACCTCCCACCTGAAGATTTCCAGGGAAGACACTGCAACTACTGCATGCAACATCTGCACATACTTGGACAGATGAGAATACACAGGAAGGACATTTCTCAAATAGAACACAAAATATCTGAGATGTGCTGAGAGTTCAGATTCTTACTGCATTATTCTACTGAACTAGAACGGCAAGGAGAATATTAACAACATGTGTCTTTCAGGGGAGACTCCCACCCCCCAGGTAAGGCTGCACAATATAATGACTGTAAATGCCTAGGCATTAACAATTTGCACTGTAACCCTAGGCAGCATCGCACTGAAAAGTCTGGTGCATCTTTTTTTTCTCCAAATGCCCCTTACAAAGAAGACACAGGCATGGAGAGGTTCATAATTAATTTGCTGCACCACATTTCTTCAGGATATGCCCTCCAAAAGAGAACTTACAGCAGTAATACCTAAAAGAGAGCAAAAAGCAAAAGACTTTTCCTCGTTGTCAATAATATTAGAAACAGCTGTATTAGCTGAGACAGAAAAGCAATTGTTGAATGCCACTGGAGAAGAGGTGCAAGGATGGGATGGCCTAAGAAGTCCTTTTAGCCAGACTTCCGAAGCTTCTGTGATTCAATTACCTTCTAATTAAGCTGCTCTTAGTCACATATGCAACTCTTTTCTTGGGTTGAGAACTCTACAATGATAAATGTGACCTAGAATGAGTTTTCAAAAAAACCTTTAAGAACATTGTTAGATGATCAGATTTCAGAATGACTGTATAGGAGGTCCACATTGCAACAGGCTCAAAAAAGTACCAGTTAACCAAACAAGACACTGTCTTTGCACTGGCCACCAACCTCAGGAAAGCACAAGTGTCTGCTTTAACATTTAGCTTTTGCGAAACAGAAGCTCTCTCATTAAGGGACTCATTTAATTTTAGGATGAGCCTGCCCCCTCTATTTCTGCAATCTACAGCTGTCTCAATTCCTTCAAATCTCTGCAATTTCATTCAACAACTGAATGGTTCCAGGTCTGTTCAGATTAAAACTGTGGAACTGAGCTGTTACTCTCACAACAGTTTTAATGGTAGCACTCATTGCAGCTGGAAGCCACCTCCTGGGTGGAAAGGGATGCATCTGAAGACAACTAAACTCTCAATTTATGCTAATGCTGCTTTAGGATCCTCAGTCAAGCAGAAGCCATTAGCAGCACAGTTTCTCAGGGAGACTTAACAGAAAGGCCTCAGCCAAGTTGTAAGCAAGTGCATCCTGCAACAGCTTCAACGTCACTTCCACCCACTGACACCGTAAAACCCTCAGACCAAGGATGCTGTGTGCAGCCTCCCCAAATATTGTCATTACAGCCTGACTTTTAACCGCCTAATCAGGTGAAGCTCCCCATGCTACTAGCCATGGAGATGCCCACATTTCCAGCCTCTGATGTCCTCTCTTCTCCTTTCTACTTTTCTTCTAAACCAAGCCCTCCCCTCTTCCGCTCTGTTTTCTGCACCTTGATTACACACTGCTCTGGGCTGATGGAAGATGATCATGAGGGGGCAAGTGTTTCGATTCTTCAAAACCTTCACCTCCCAGAACTCCCTGTTGTTTCCCAAATGCACGAATCATTCTGGTTCAAGGTGGTGATGAGACACATTCTGGTCAAGCTATGTCTTGCACCGGCAGACCTGAACAGATGCAGCTGTATCATTCCAGACAACACACTACACAAGACTGAAAACAAGACACATGGCCTCGCAACACTGTAATGAAGACAGCTGTGTCCCATTCCACACCAGTCTAGACAGGGACGGCAAAAAAAAACGGAGTCCACCCCATCTCATGCTTGTCTGGGAGAAGCAGTCGCATACCCGGCTCCATTTCGGTTTATCATACTCACCACCTTCTTGTCCTGCTGGCTTTCCATTCAGCTGTGCCCATGACTTTGGTCCACCTGGCACTGAATTTGTACTCTGAAAACAAAACAAAACACAAACAAAACCCCAATGCCCACAGATTAGCGAAGTCTCATGACTGTTTCACATTTCCTGTCTGGCACCTGCTATGGTTCAGACCTCTAGATCACCTAGATACTACTGGATGGATACCAGTCATCCCAGCTTCTTGTTGGGGCTGAAGTTAGCTGTTCCCCACTCCAGTGTACTACGATGCTACAGCAAAAATGCTCTTCTTTGCCCTGCCTCTCTCTTCTCCTCTTCAGAGCATAACTCTTGTCCTCATTTCCCTGAACCTCAAGGGCTGGCATTTTTTTTTTAAACTGAAAGTGTGAAATCTACAGCACAGCAGGGTCAGATCCCTGCACTCTCTGGGGAAGCTTTCTTACTCGCCAGTAGCTTTTTTACATCCTGACACTGGCTACTTCTCACACATGACCAGATGTCTTCTTATCAAGTGTCATCAGGCTGGGAGCAAGAGCTGGATCTGTTGTCACCAAGCAACACTTGAATTAGACCCAAAGTAAAATAGTTTACAAGTTCTAACCAGCCGTCCCACATTCCAGCCATTCTTTCTAGACTGAAGCTAGACTTTCTGCACTCACTTGAAAGGTACAGAGGTAACATGCACATAATTATTCTCTAACTGCAGCACAGCAATCCTGAGGCACAGTAAGTTGGAGTCAAGACAGTCAATGCTACAAGAATTGATTATACAGGAGCTGTTCTGTAAAATGCAGTCTGCCAATTCTTACTTGCACAAGGCAACCCAGACAATTAAAGAAAACCCTTAAACCATCTGGCTAGAAGGGAAGCAGGGGTCACAGAGACTGCTTGTGCCTACCTCCTGACTGATTGACTGTGTCGGCTTCTGTAAATTGGAGACAGATTTCTGCAAACCCTACTGCGGCAGCGACTCCTGCAGCTGTGCAGCCGTCGCACTGGAACTGAAAAGAGACAGCCGAGATGAGATCAAAGGGGAATGGAGGCAAGATGACAGACGAACAACTCTGGTAATACAGCAGTTGCTAAAAGATCAAGCTAGCATTGGCTCTACGCTGGCATGGACAACAGAGAACTGAGCACTGTAAGGTCCAACACACAGCACAGCAGTGCACAACTGCTGCTGCTTGCCTGACAAAACTTAGCAAAGAGTATTTCTACCTACCTCTTTTGGTCTGGCTGATCCTGCTTGTTTGCCCATCCTGTACCGTCCTTGGGTACTATAATGATGTTGGGGTCGTTTCCTTTGTTCTCAGACTTCAAGCTAGGCAAGTTTGCAGGAGGTGGCATACGCCGGGCAGCAGCAACTTTCCCAAGACTCTGTAAGCCATGTCTAGGAATAACTAGTGAGAAAGGAACAACGGCAGGTCATAGAAGGCTACATCCTGTGAGATAAGTAACCTTAACTAGCATACTGCGTCTGGGTGCAGTCCCAACAGAGCTGTAGACAAGCAGCACCACTGCTGCTATGTCAACATACAGGTCATTTCCCACAGGACCACGGCGAAGCAGCCGTCTGCTGTAGCAGCTGGCTAAGAGGCAGCCTCCTACAACAGTCAGGAGGGAGAGAGAAAGAATTCTCCTTTACAGAAAATGCCCATAGAATCTTTTAGCTATCTCTGCAGACACTCCTCTTTCATTTCACCAAGGCAAAGCAGCATCACCCTTCCACAGCTTGGGGAAACGGCCATCCAAGTCCACTTCTTAGCAGGTAGACGGGTAATCTAAACTGGGAGTCCTGACATCTTGATTTTCCAGCTCTAACCACCAGATCACGTTTATAAAGATGGTATTTTTTTTTTTTTGTTTTGTTTTCTACCCCCTCACCAAATCCAGAGCTAGTCCAGGCAATGCTTCCATTTTTCTGACCTTACCACCTACTTTTGGTCACATCCCCACTGCAAAACTAACTCAGGTTCCTCCCCAGAAGCCTCCAGTCCTCAACTCTCACCTCACACGAGGTCTGACCAACTTAAAGCACTTCAGTCAGCTTAAACACCCTGTCTTGATATATAGCCTAAGGCCCCTGTAAGGCTTTCACTCAAGTTTGCAACCTGACCACTTTGCTGCAAGGACACAGGCTAAACAAAAGGACCAAGAGTCCCCCAGCTGTTTTGCCATAATTCCTCCATGTCTCTACAATAACAGCAGCACAAAGAACCGCAGACATTTTCCTTGAAGTCTTAATGAAACACAGGCTTAGACACCAGCACAAACAGCTCTGCAACCCAGCCGCTTCCCACTGCGCATCCTACCCACAGGGCCAACAGCCTGAATTAGCTCTGCAACAACACTCTTGGAAGACAGCAAACGGAGCTTTCTGAAGGCGTTTCTTACCTGTAGTTCTGATAGCTTCTATTGACTTTCCTTTATACTTATCAAACAGGCTGAGAGTCGAGTACTTGCTTTTCCCATCCTTTCCCTTGGTTATTTGCCCCAAACGATCGGACATTGCGATGAAATGTCATCTAGTAAGGAAATTTCTCTGCGCCGCTCCCGATCTGCCTTTTAATGAAAGAGAACCAGGGTTATTTATCCACAGACAAGTAAACAGTAAAATACACACAACTGCTAGAACTGTAGATACTCAGTGAGCAGACACACTATGTCACAAGGTTTTAAACCCCTCCTCTTTAGTCACAAGAAGCTTGTAGGATTTAAGATTCATAAACTGAATGAAAAGAACTGCAGGAACACACTTCTCACTGCATCATTTTTTTTCCCTGCCACTCCAGTGCTGAAAGAGGCAAGCTTCTTCAAGTACGGGAATACGAGAGAGGGTAGCCACCACAGTCCTTGCTTTGAAAGAATAAGTCTACCAATAAGCAGCTATGCACAAGGATTCCTAAACAGAAGTGACAGAAAAGCACTGTACCTTATACCACACTGGAATTTGTCTTTGGGTTTCCTACTGAAGCACTTGTAGCCACGTTTGTAATGTTTACAATTATGGTTCCACACTGGCCACAGTTAATGACTCATACCAGCAATTAATGCATTGAAAGCATCACCTGAAGGCAACAGAGTTATTTCTTCAAATTCCTTTTTCCCATCTGCTGACCATGAGAGTCCAAAAAACCTGCCCAAATGAAACAGGTTCAGACTTTGATTTTGAACTCAGCAGTTCTACTATGAATCTTGAAAACACTTTATTTAAAAAACTACATTTTCTCTGTTGCTGGCACTTTCAACACCATTTTTTAGCTATAAATATACTTTTCACAATGGATGTGGTACGTTGATTTTTCACTCTGATATCTGCTGGCACAACATGCTTTGATTAACACCCTTCATGCAGGCAGTCTCTTTGCTTTCACTTTTTTGTTCTCGGAGCCTAGGACAAAGCTGAAACGTTGGGAACACACACACTGTAAGTCAACTTTTATGTCAGAAAAGAAACTTTGCTTACTTTCAATGGACCTTTCATTTTTTCAAGCATAATTCTCTGTTATAAATTTTCTCAAGTCTAGGAGCATAATCTAACCTTTTCACACATAATTTAGATTTCCAGATTTCTTGTTGTAAAGCTTCCACTTAAAGCCTGAAACTGCTGGCAGTTCTATTATACCATCTGCTAGGTCCCATCTTAGGGTTGCAACTGTGTGTTGGAGTAACAAAACACTTCATATGTATCAGCCCTTCCCACCTTTTACCCTTTCTGAAATACATCCAGCTGAAAGCATGTTTCAAATCCAGCCAGAAATCACTCTTTCTGAAAGAAACTGTATCTGACCAGAGGCGACAACTTCCACCAGCAATGCCTTATCGAATACGATTTCCAGGTAAAATGACCAGTCCATCGTGCCTTTTGTACAAAATAAAGCACAGGCCACAAACATGCTGGATACAGCCAGTTTGAGAATGTACTGAGATTTACAACTAGCTGAGTAAAGCCCATCTAAAGGCTGCTGCCAGGGGACAGGTTTCTGACCAATAAACCTGGCACCACGCAGCATTTGTTCTTGCATTGCAGGATTTAAATCGGGCCTGGCAGGAAGGAGCAAGAACTTGTGCACTCTGTGTACTATGCAGCAAGCAGCGTGGTCAGGGATAGAGGAAGAAAAGCATTTTCGGTCACTCAGTAACAGCATCCACAGGATGGATGCTCAGGAAAACCACCAGGCTCCAGAAGAAGCCCCACACACCACCTCCGCTGGCCCAGCACACAAGCTTGCAGAAGCTGTCCAGCATTCTCAAGGCACTTTTTCCTGCAGGGCAGCAAACAGATCTTTGGCTCCAGTCTGGTTCAATCTTTGCTCAGATGGTCACCATGTGCCAAAGAAAACAATAGCTCCTCCCTCACTTGCCCATTTCCACTGTATTTTATTAGTAGGACAGACATAAAAGAGAAAGGGAGAAAAAACACTGATTAGCACAGACTTGGCAGGAAAGTAGAAGCTGGACCAAGAACAATGACCCATTTGAACTGGCAGAGTCGTGGGGAGCCCTGGACCAGAGCAAATAACAGAGGGTGCTGCACACCGGCCCTCAGTTGCCCTGGTAAGAGCAGAGCCACCTGCTTTTACAGGTACATGAACCTTGCAGAGGGAGCCTGGCTCAGGGTCTATCCAGACCACATTAATCCTGCACCAACCTCACACAACCCCAAGCAACCAAATTCACTTTGAGGTTTAGAAAACTCAAACCAGACAAAACGAGTAGGCATTAGAAAGAAAGGAGAGGGGGAAAAAAAAAACCAAAACTAACTACTGCATAGGTTCAGGAGTTAGCTGGTTAACAGAAAATCCCCAAGTTCCTGAAAGCAAGCATGCAAACAGCACACAAGGTAAGGGTGCCAAAGAGAAACCCTGACAACCAATTCTGTAACTGGGTCTCAGATGCCTCTTGATTACATCTTACATCATTAAAACGTGACAACCAATTCTGTAACTGGGTCTCAGCTGCCTCTTGATTACACCTTACATCATTAAAAGGATGCAGGAGGAATAAACAACCGCTTCAGAGCAGAGGAGCCAGGGACATGTCAGGATAAAGCCCCTTGTCAAACCTTCTGGGACAGCCACAACTGCTGTCTGGGTAAGGGAAATTCATGTGTACTTTGAACTCTTTTGAAGCTTTGAAGCTGAAAATGTGAAACACATCTTTGTTTGTGCATTACGCATCACTGTGTGCTCCAAAGGGGAAAACGAGTCCATGGCGAGGTGAGGCAATTTCCATACGGTCACTGTGCAAAGACGCTGCAGAGGCACCAAGCCCCCTCGGAGCCCTCCTGCAGGCAGGACCTTGCTGCCTGTCCCTCCTGACAGCAGCCAGCTGCAGATCTGAGCTAGTCCATGGGTGTCACCCATGGCACTTCAGAGAGGCCACAGAGCGTCCCAAGGTTGTCACGACACTGGACTATTTTCCCAACAAACAGCCAAGCAGGGAATCCAGGCATGGATCAAAGGCCTTCCAGTCTTGCAGAGTGAAACCATTTCTGATAAAAATCAAGTTCATTAAGAACTGAACTGCCAGCCTGCATGCTTATGGGGAGCTAGAACCACAAGGCACATGCCGATGTCGACAACTGAAAACTGACAATCTCCACAAAGCCTCTGACCTGTGCTCAGGGTCCCCGTGTCCAATAGCTGACCCTGAAGAAAGCATTATCCCCTACTACAGGGAAATAAAACAAAATTAAAAAAAAAAAATCAATCACCAGCACCGTTTCCCTCTAGGTTTATAGAGGTCTTTGGGGGAAGGCTCACTATCAGTTTTAGCATGGAGCTTAGCTCTTTCCGTTCTGAGGACTATGCAAGGATGGCAGCAGAGTGCAAAATGCTGAGTGTCTCAGAGGAATCAGAAAATACTGCAGTACGACCGGTTACGTTAGAGGCCCTAGGGCACAAATAACTGCACCAGAACAACTTCCTGTGCAGAGTGCTTTGCTAGTCAGGAGTCTTCATGTCCACATCGTGTTGCCCTGGATTTCATATGTGGGTACTGACCCTGTCTAACTGCCTTTTAAAGGGCTGCGTTCAAACCCAGAGAGAGCAACAGTGACATTTTAAGTGCCAGAGCATGAAAGTCTTGGAGCTACGGCAGGGATCTCCTGAGCATGAGGAGCCTGTCCTGCAAAAAGAGCCATGTGAAAACCTTGACTTACTGGCACTGGTAACAACTAGAAACCCCTGAGCTGAAAACACAGCTAAAGGGAGAGATTCCTGACAAACAGGGCTGTCTGCGAAGCTCTCTGTAAATCTATGTACGAAGGAGGCTGGGCTGCTGGTGTTTTATTCACAAGACTTCAATGGAGCCTGAATACCTGGAAGTTAGCCAGCCCTAATTGAGCAGGGCAAACAGATTTATGAAAGGTAACACACACACACAGACATGAAGAAATCACTTCAGCTACTCCCACACCAGTGAGCTCTACACTGAACACAATCACTCCAGCAAAGGACTCAAGACCACTGCAGACCTTCACTCCTTGCCCACTTCACAGCAGCAGTCACAAACAAAAAGCAAAGCAACAGGATGGAGATTAGCAGTGAAAAGGCTTCTCTCCAGAAGCAGGAAGATTTTTTTTTTTTAACCTTAAATTTTATACGATTTGTTCAGAAACTCACAGGTCGCAAAAGCAAAAGAGTAGAGAAGTATTTGGAGTTGATGTTAAACCGAATTCCATTGTGGTTTGTAATGTTACTGCTAACGTGAAACCTTTTAAAAAATATAGTATAGTTTTACAGAACATTAGCGATGTTCACTCTTCTTTAAATACACAGGGTCAATTTCGCTGGTACTTCTCATACCTAAACATCTATCTGTCAACAGGGAGACACCACTACTTCTGGAACACATCCCACCAAGAATCACCTACTTGCAAAACGCTCACCACTTGCCTCAGTGATGAAAGACACCACAGGCTGCCCTTGGAAGAGCTCTGGTGAAAGGGTGACCAGCTGCCTCAGGGGCTTGGTGCCAGGTGCAATCATATCCTGTAGAAACCCTGTTCGGGCCAGGCACAGATCATCAGCCCGGCCGGGACGGGGATCAGACGAGCGAGCCTTCAGTTCCTAGGAGAGACTGCTTAGTAAGGCGGCAAGCAACAGGACGATAGCAGCATGGAAGTACAAAGTCAACAGGATCAATGCAGTGGAACTGTGCAGCAGGCAAAGGCTGCAGCAGGAGTCTAGGCCACAAGAAGTCACTGGCTGTCGTTTGGTTGCACTGTTTCCAGAGGGAGTTGCTAAGATTTGCTGGTACACCTGAAAAAGGGCCTGCCGATATCCTCACTATGGCACCAAATCCTGATAGACAGGGAGAAACAAGCCAGCAGTCTGCAGTGCAGAGAAAAGACAGACACCCCGTAGCCACGCTCCTGATTCACAAGAGGGGACCCTCCTCACTTAGCTGAACAGGGGTACTTGGCAGTACCTGTTCTTTTAGTTCTGCACAGTTCCAGCTTCTCTCTGCATTTCCCATGAACCTTGTCTCCTTGTAAAAGAAGGGAATGGGAGACAAGGATCACATCTCCCATGATTTATTGCAGAGGTATGCTACTAGCTGAGTAATACTGCTGGAGGCTGGCTGCCAGGAGACCTGCCCGCTGGCCAGCCCCATCACCGGGCCTAAGCCAAGCCACCCCCGATTTGAGACATGCAGCAGGACCATGAAGAGGAGGCAGAGTCTTCTGGACGGCATATCTATCATTAACTGCAGCATGGAGCTGTACAGGCAGAGACAAGACACGACAATGGGGGGCAGAAAGGGCATGCCCTGTAAGCCAACCTGAGCTCCTTTTCTCAGCTGTCCTCACCAAGCTCACCTGCTGCCCCCTCTTATAAATGCACCAACAGGTTGGGAATCATCACTACTTTTACTAAACAACTACACAGTTGTAGAGAAAACAGATCTCCATAATCTCAGGTTTGGCCTGTGAAATACAGAAGACTCACCTCTGCTAAACAGCTTTCACAGTGCTGGGAAGGCAGGCAGCAGAGAACGGTGGCTAGGAAGGGTGGATTTGTAACTTACTGTAAAACAGATAAAAGCAGACTGGAGTCTGGAGAAGAGCTCAATTGTGTTTACCCAAAAACATGAATGAGTTCTGTGGTCCTTTCTCTAAGGGCTGGACAGATAATGCCACACCCTGAAAAGGAGCCTGTATCTCCAGTAATTGAGGATGAAGACAAAGATAAGAAATACTTCATCCTGAGGATGCAAGACTACGGCACAGTGCAAAAAACCCCAAAACTGAACAGTCAGAAAGCTGGTCCACAGCCCACAGAAAGTACTTATGAGATCCTGTGCTCATGAAACTCCCCCTCCTTTTCAAGCAGCAGCAAACCAAAGGTGTGCAGTAAATTCTTTTCTTGAAAGGAGCGTGTCTACAGCAGCCCTCCAGAGAAACAGCGCCTGTTTTCTGCCCATCTGCCCCATCATGCCATAAAGAAGGAACGGATCCCTTGGTGCCAGCTTGTCAAGAAGGAATAACTGTATCTCTAGCCCCAGAGGATGCTGCAGGGCTTTCATACTCCTCAGAATCAGGAATTGATTACTTCACGGAGGCAGCAAGCCATTTAAGTGGAGCAACTGGGAAGCACCAAATACTGACATCACACTTGTTGCCCTCTCCTCCAGGCCGTAAAGGTGTTAGATGAGACAAGCCCCAGCACAAACTGCCTCTGATGCCCCATCTATAAACCTCACCAGGCTCAGAAACTGTGACCTCCTGTAGGCATTTCTGCAGCAAGACACGCTAGAAATAAAGGAGCATATTTATTTGCTGTTTCCCATTCCAGGGGTAAGCCCACAGAGGGCAGAGCTGGTCAGTTCAGCAAGACCCACGTGTGGCTTCAACAAACCCAGACCCCAACTGCTCTAGCACAAGAGGACAGGGAAGTGACCTAGTGATCTCCATGAGCCGCCTGCACAAAGAAGGGCTCATATTCAAACACAAATCTTTACCCCCAAAGTTGTACTTATGCTCTGGCTCCTCCACAACCAAGGTCCAGAGCTGAAGCACACTACCTACAGCCTCCAAAGTGATTCTGCCTTCCACTCTGCCCTGCTCAGGTTCCCCTGACAGCTCAGTGTCTGGGGAGAACACACAGCTACATCATCCTGTTCCCTCAACACCAAAGCAAGGAGGCTGATCACAAGCAAGGAATTTAAATCCAAACACAAAAGAAATCACTGGCACGATGCTCTATTGGCAAAAATTGTTCAGAAAGCTCCTGAAAACATTCATCTGAACTAGAAGGTAAACTGGGCATTTAGGTATGTGAGCAACAATAATAGACTGTGAGTAGCTGGTAGGGATCTTCTGATGGGTAACAGGGCTGGTACTATCAGCCCTATTTTACAGGCTGGGTAGCCAACAGCTTGCTCAGTGTCAGAGGTCCCAGAGCTCAGGTTTCTGCCCCCCACCACCCAAACCTGCACAGCCCAGACCCTCAAAGAAAATGCAGCTCTTGATCACAAAGGAGCAGAGTTGTACAGAAGAGTCAAACGAGGAGGGAATGCATCGCAGCAGCACTCGCCATGTCTAGAACAACCTCCTCCTGTGGAAGAGACTGTCCACTGGCACCAAAAGGGGACCCAATTTTGCCTGTAAGGGCAGGAGGCACCCACACAGCATGAACTATTCTCACTCCCTTGCACCAGCTCAAGGCAAAGACGCTTCCATCACTAACATCTAAACTGCACACCACTGCATTTTAAGGCTGTAAAATTCCCTTAGTCCTGACATTTCTGCCACAGACTTTTAAAAACCATTGCAGTGATGATACCCATATAACCGAGGTGAGATACAGCAAGAGTGGCATAGGTGAAACACCCCTGCTGCCAGCTCCAGAAGCCAAATGTAAGCCTCCGAATCGTTAGGAACAGCTTACCCTGGATAGCCCTACACAGCCAGGGCAAGGACCAGCGGAACGACTGTGACTGACCGCTGCCAGAGAACAGATGCATTCTGAGAAGTAACCACAGATATTCTTCCAGTGAAGTCAAACACTTCACAGATCCTTCACCTGATCCCAACCTCAGCAACTCGCTCCACCTCTCCACAGTGAACATAGGTTTTATAGCAAAGAAGAGAGGAAATTAGAAATGTCACAGCTCCAAGAGATGAAATCAGAGCAAAGCTGGCAATGTTTAGGGTTAACAATTCTTTTTTCAGGAACAGATACAGCTCTTTCCACACAAATGCCATCAGCTGTTGACTAAGCAGCTCTGTTTTCTCTGCAGTCTCAGGAAGGAACACACTGGAATGGGGAGGTGGGTGTTTACCTTGTGCCAATGAGCCTCACTCAACCAGACCCAGGCTTGGTAACACCTCTCCACACTCTCAGGCTGCTTACTGACTTGAGGGCCTCAGCTTTCACTCAGGTTATGCACGAAAGGTTATCTTTATGAAGAAAAAGACCACAGATAAAACACGATGCTATTAATCGACAGGCCATAAATGCCAGTCCCTCACTGCACTCCCAAGGGAGAGGTTCCTGTACACCCCTGCTGAGCAGATCCCTCAGTCCTGTTCCTCCCCAAGGCAGCAGCTCTACAGCCAAGCCAGCACCAGCACATGCACTGCAGGGTACAAAGCTGCCCTAGCCAGAGCCAAATAGATCCTCCTCCATCTGATTTTTCCAATTTCCTACAGCCATCAAGACTGATGCAGCCGGTCCAAACCATTAATTACAAGCAGTTCAGACAAGCCTGCAGTTCATAAACACTGCAGATACTGAAGCTTCCAAGGAAGTATTCCTCCAGTTTCCCCAACTTTAACACCACCACGAGGGCAATGCAGCACTGCACAGCAATCCTGACAGGAAGTCTATTCATAGGAGCCATTTGCACTACAAATGAATGCCAAGGATGCCAACAGGAATCTGACGGGAAAAAGGACACAGGCACAAAGTGGTAAGAAACTAAAACATTACACTCCATGTGGTTCACGACTCTGAAGAAAGAAGCTTCAGATATCTGTAGGTAGCTTTAGGTTTTCTGGAGAGCCAAGCAACTCAGGCTATGCATGGGACATCTGGACTATGCTGAGCTGGACAGGAAGTGAAAACATTTCCCAAATGCTTTAATTTACATTGATATCTGCCATGCATAACTGACAAGGTGTGTAAGCATCATCACTTCTACATTACAGATAGGAAAATGATACCTCAGAACTCTGCAGCTATGCTGAGTGGCAGAGCAAGAAAGAGACTCTCCATCTCCCACTATCTGGGGCTGGAAAGCACCCTCTGAATCAGTGCCTTCCTGTGGGGCCAGGAGCAGCACGAAGTCCTGCTCCAGAGGAGTTCTGGAGGAGCAGGTTTGCACGCTGGGATGGGGAACACTGCGAACACGTCCTAAATGAGCCACCCCATACACTGCTTTCACTGCAACAGGATCACAAGCATCACACTAAAGGCACCGTTTTGCTCAGACACAGAACACTAACACCGTAATAACACTCAGATCGTGTGAATCCCCTCCTAAATGACAGTCTGTGAAGTTCCAGCTGCTAGGTGGGAGCTTGATTCTTTGGTTATTTCAGAAAAAAGCATAAAACCATACTTCATACTATACCAGCCATGAAGAAGCATTCCTTGAGCATGTCCCTACTCCTCTGCCTGCTTCACAGCCCACTCCAAACTCTGAACAAGAGCACTCAAGGCTTTTGTACAGGCTCCCAGCCCACATACAGGTAGGAACAGTTGAACAACCTACCCCAAAGCAGAACTCTTCCAAAAAAATCACTATATTCCCACACAAGAAGTGCCTGGGGGAGGCAAAGTCCCAATGCAACCTCTTCAAACCTGTCTCTATTCACTCCTTGCAGCACCATCACTACAATTCCTGTTCAAAACGTCTCGACGGCTACCCAGGAAGGATTCCTCCACCAAATCTCTTCCATTAGGTTGCTAACTCTGCAAATACTATATTGTTTACTCCTCTTATGTGCTACTCACCTAAAATCCAAAGGCTATGAGGATGCTTCCTCAACTTCTCAGCTACTTCTGCACGGGAAGCACACGTGCACACACAGAACATCCTGAACACTAGGACAAGTTACTAACCAAAGAGCAACTCTTTAACCAAACCAGACAGGCTTTGCACGTATCTGCAAAACCCCCTTCAGGAGGTGCTTTCCAGGAGCACACTGTCATGATTTTCACAATGAAGTCACTTAATTTCAGCAGTTAAAAAAAAAGATGTTCTGCAAATGAGAGAGCTTGCACCTCCCCAGCCTTTACTTTCATTGTGCTTTCACCTCATTGTCTGATACCTGACAGACTCAGGGTTGTATTTCTTCTGTTCCAAATGACAAACTAGTGACAAGGAGCTGTGAAATTATCGACCTATTAGGAGAATGAGTCAGTGCCACATTAAAAGCAGAACTCACAAGGCATGATTAGCTGAAGAGCAAGGCCTGATACTGAGACAATGCGCTCATTGCCAAGTTGCAGAATAAATGAGGAAATCTAGTAAAGAGGAGCAGGGATGACCGGAGAGCACCAGCCCTTGGAATAAACCCTCTCTCTCCCCTACAGTTATCATCTCGTATTCAGCAAATTTCTCCTGTTCATATTGCTTCTATTCCTACCACAAGAAAATATATAATCACATGTTGAAATGCCACTCCAGCAAAATCTCTTTGTACAGACTATCATCATAAAAGAACAAATAAAATGGCTTACTATTATTTTCAATGCAGCAGCACTTAAGAAAGTTAGCCCGGCTCGCCCTTAACTACTTTCAATTACTCAGTAAGCACAATGAAGGCCTTGAGCAACCAATACTTTTGAATTTTGAATAGGCAGGTAATTCTGCAATGGATAATGCAACAGGCTCTGCACTGCAGAGCTCAGGCAAACGGGGGGTACCATCAGACACGCCAAAACCACAGTCCTGAGTTTTCCCAGTTCCCCCTCAGCTGCCATACCCCAGAGGAGCAGGATGCAGTACAGGAACTGGGTGCTACAAAAAAGCATCAGTGCCATACACATGAGGACTACTGATGACTGTCTTTACACCATCACTCAGTCAGATACCACCGCCTGCTGCACCAGTCACAAGGCAAACACGGACTCTAATGCTACCCCTGCTTTTAGAAGGAGGTTGTTCAAGTAAATTAGCCTTTGAAGTTAGCTTTTACACAAAGCTTTAATAAAAGGCTTTATTAAAATGTCGCTATAAAGTTAAATCATTTTATTAAAAATTCTTTAAGAACATTACTCACATTTATTAGAACTAAAATACTTTTAAACCCTGCATCTCCTTTCCAGCATTTGTATGGACTACTTACTTACTTTTCCAGCTTCAGCCAGTTGGCTGAGTTTTACTTTTAAGCTCTCATGCACACACAGAAGAAAAAAAAGCTCACAGTTCATCAAAAAAATGCACTGTAAGACCAAATAAAAATCCTCCAAATTTAGAAAAAAAAAGGCACTATATAATGACAACTTTGGAAACCTATATAAAACTCATTGTTTACTTTTTTTTTTTAAGGAAAGGTATCTGCTCAAGTCATGTAAAAATATATTTTCTTATCAGTGAAGACTGCTGCAAGCATCCTAAAATGTGTGACATCTCTAGTCTACTCAAACCATGCAGAAAAGCAGACCAGACCAACAAATAAAAAAAGGAATCAACTTATATTCAATGTACATACCAAATTAAGCACAAAACTAAAATACAGCTAACAGCAGATGTACTCATGCTGGCTTGAGCAAACACATAATTTAAAAAAAAAATAATCAGCAATCTCCAGCAGTATTTGTGATTTGTCTGAGTAAGATTTTCAATCTGAACTTTTTAACTGTAACAGAAAAATAGCAGACCATTTCAAAGAGGTCATATGGGAGAGGTCTTATCATACCCCAAAACAGACTCTGCTAACTAGAAAGAACTTCTCATGCCACAGTCCTGAAAGAAGCCGCATCACCCATGATGAACCCACAAAGATGCTGGGGACCCCAGATGCGGTCCTGACAAAACCCTGACCCACTTACAATACTTTGTTTGAAGTGAAAAACGCAGGTAGGTATTTCAACTTCTCAAACAGAAGCCAACCAGAAACCACCACTTTCCATCCTCTTCTTAAATTCCACTTTCAGAACACGGTCTCAGCCTCCCTCCTCCCTAGCTCTTCCAGGTGACTTTATTCCCCAGTCCCTGGCCCAGAGCACTGGGGTTTAACTACCCCAGTGCCAACTGAATGTGCAAAAGGCGTGGAAAAGACAGGTCCAAAAGTAACATCCTTGCCAGTTTTTGTCTGAGAAATCTCCCAACGTGGGCTCTGCAAGGCAGGAACTAGGTATTTACACATCGTGCAAGCACCCATTCCAGCGGATGCCCCATTTGCATCTGCAAGACAAGGCTTACTACAAACAGAACTTCCACTATAGACCTTGAATGAGTCCTGGAAGGGGCGGGATGCCTTCCCCCTAGGCAGACTACAGCAGATCACGTAGACACTGCAATGTGCTTAATACCTGTTCCTAGAAAGAAACAAAATTACTAAAGTTCTAAACATTTATATTTATTGTATGTTATCACCCCAAACACCAGTGGCATAAACATATAAATATTTGGCCAGTTGATACTCAGAAAAGTATCTCACCCTTTGGATGTTCAGAAGACAAAACCAAAACAACAACTTTCCTAACAAACCCCACAACTCCCAGCTCATTCAAACCCCTTTCGCCAGCTTTGACTTTGGTGATCAGGGGGTTGTTCATAACCACTTTAAAGAAAAAAATCCCCCTAACTCACAACCAAAACTACTAAAAAACCCACCCCCCGGAGAAGATGCACAGCACACTTATCCCAGGACCCACATTAGGGTTTCCCCAGCTTGCAGAACATCTCCTCCCACACAGAGATAAAAAACTCCTTCCTAAACCAAAAAAAAAAAAAAAAACAAAACCCCATCTTTTCAAACCTACCAAACAAGCTCGCCCAGCACCAAAGCGCACCAACTCCATCCTGGCTCCGCTGCGGCCCCCCACACCCCCCGCCCCAACCCGCAGCTCAGCTTTCGGCCTCAGCAACCCTTTTGTAGGCTCCGCACAATAACAAACCGACCGAGCCTTCTGGAT
>NW_010120119.1:11869-30429 GCF_000699245.1 Pterocles gutturalis | reverse complement strand
TCAGCCCCGACAGCCGGCTGGGCGTCCGCCGCAGACCTGCAAAGGGAGACACACACCGTGAGCCGCCTCACCCCTTCGACATGGCGGACAGCGCGTCCCCGCTCGGGCGGTGATGGGGCAGAGCAGCTTCTGCCGCGTCCTCAAATCAATGTAACACCCCCATACAGCCTTCTAGCCATCCCTCTGACCAAGCCGCTCTTGCTTTGCCTCATTTTTCTCTCTCCAAGCCCTGATGCCCACCCTCCAGCCCCCTCCGTGGACGTGGGGCTCCACACGGCCCGGCAGCCATTTTGTGTTCCGCTGCTGGGGGAAGACTGACCGGCACACCTCTCCCTTCCAATTATTTTTGATTCTATCTGACCAGGCTAACATCATTAGTGGTGATCTGAGCGCTATCAAGCTGTTACACCCAATTTAGATAGCGCTTTCATTTAGCTAATAATGAGGAGGGAGAGGGAGAAATGGACCAAAGGTGGCTACAGACCATACGGATCATCGCTCGGAGAGTCACGTAGTCCCTTCAGCCTCCTACAGCCCTCCGTCAGCCTTTAATAAAGCTCAGGTGAATTTGTTGCTTGAGGCACAGGACTGAGCGTTCAGGGTGTTTTAAAATCAAACACATTGCCACATGTTTTGCGGTGTGAGGAGAAATGCTGGCTGCCCTCGCAGAGCCAGGGTACGGAGATGGATGTGGACAAGGGTAACAAGCATGATTTGGGTAGAACGGGCACCAGATTTGCTTTCCTCTTATTTAGGAACTACATTCCTAGTTTTCTCATATTTAGGAACTAGATATTAATGAATCAGGAATGCAATACTGCAACCATGGGATCCTTCAGGACCATGGGATCTCTCAGGCTGAGAGAATTGGGATTATTCAGCCTGGAGAAGAGAAGGCTCCAAGGAGACCTAATAGCAGCCTTCCAGTGCTGAAAGGGGGCTACAGGAGAGATGGGGAAACAGTCTTTATCAGGGAGTGCAATGAGAGGACAAGGGGTAACGGTTATAAGCTGAAAGAGGGGAGATTCAGACTAGACATTAGGAAGAAATTTTTCCCTGTGCGGGGGGTGAGGCAGTGGCCCAGGTTGCCCAGAGAAGCTGTGGATGCCCCATCCCTGGAGGGGTTCAAGGCCAGGCTGGATGAGGCTTTGGGCAACCTGGGCTAGTGGGAGGGGTCCCTGCCCATGGCAGGGGGTTGAAACTCGATGATCTTTGAGGTCCCTTCCAACCCAACCCATTCCATGATTCTATGATTCTTACTAAATGCCATTCAAGCATCAACAAAAACTTTCCTTGAAGTTCAGTGAAACAAGGCGAGGGGACAGTTTTCCCCTGTAACATTCCGCTATCTGGAGATTGGAAGGGGACACTTGGAGAGGTTTTGGGGAGACCAAGCAAAAGCCAGAGGATGCTGCTGGCTCAGGCTCCAGGCACTTGGAGCTCCCCCAGCAGCAACGCTGCTGATTTCAGCCACTCCTGGCTGACCCTTGAGGATGTCTTTAAAGAGAAGGCAGCACCGAATGAAATAAAGCACCCCATCAGCTTGAAAACAGGGTTACGACAAGAGTTAAAATATATTTTACTTGCCTGAATGTCACTCAGGTATCACTGGCCTTCAAAACAGCCTTGCAGGAGAGGACTGTCCTCCTCCTGGTCATTACATCAAAGGCACCAGGAGGATCAGAAATATTTCCCCCTTACTCAACCCGCAAGCAGCACCGGTGCAGCACTGCACTTTACCATGGCGTGTCTGCTTGGGACCGGTCTGACGATGAGAGACTGCAGGGCAGCCACAGTAGCGTGGGTAGCAGAGGTAGTGGGCTTGCCAGACGTCTTTAATGCTATCAAAGTGTTAAAAATTATATGAAAAACACTGGCGCCACAGATGTCTTCAAAATACCAGAGTCTCCTTGGCTGCCTGCTAAAATAACCTCACAGCATTGCAGGGCACGAGAACACGCAGGAACAGGCTGTACTTTATGCTGTTCAATTCCACAACAAAAGAAGGGAAGAGAATTCTCTCTCCCACAATTGCATCTTTCCCAGCAGACACCAACCTTGTTTCCAGCTGGGGCTGTGAGTGCCCTGGCTGCTAATGCCTCCTTAATGCTCTCAATTATCACTTCTGTGCTCTCCTTGCACAAGTCTTGCAGTGAACAGACTCTGCGTGCTGACTTGTAAGAGTGAAGCGAGAATTAAGTGAAATAGCTCTTTGCCTGAAGATGCTGTGGACAGGAGGGTTGGGTGAGCTTGTGATCCCACCTCACCTTCCCCTCTGAGCACAAGGCAGGGACTTAACATGGCTCTTTTACTAAGCTTAGGCTGGGATGGAGAAATGTGAGTTGGGAGATGTGGCTGGCAGAGCTACACCCTCAGGAGCTAGCTTGTCTTGCATTTAAAGATCTTCCTGAAGCCTGGAAGACACCTCCATCATCCCTGCTGTGTGAAGATGGTTGTGGTGCAGAAGTGAATCTGACTCAGTCCCCTTGGTGTGGCAGGAGTGGGAAGGAGGGCCTGGGAAGAGCCAGAGCCATGGATGGGAAAAGCTGGGCACTGACACATTGTGTGACAGGGTCTCCAGATGGACCCGGCTGACTTGCTTCCCTCCCCAGCCCCTGTGCTCCTCAGGGTGCTGGATCAGCTGCTGCTCACCAGCCAAGAGCTGCGGCACCCACCCCTTCCCCTAGATATCACCACGCTTCTGAAAGAGACAAAACAATTTCAGATTTAAAGAATTTTGGCCTTTCTGGGCTGAAATGCCTTGGTAAAAAGAGAATATTATAACTGCATTATTAACAGGAACTTCATCTAACCTCTGGCTTCCAAAGAACCATCACAGGCTACATGAAAGTCTCCTAAGTCACTGAAGTGCCCCTGGGATGTCACAGTTGGGACTGAGATTTGTGCCTTTCTTCTCCTGAAGAGGACCCCAGCAGCTGATCCCCCTGCTAGCATGAAGAACTAAACCTCTGACTTGAGCACTGCCTTCCAAGCAACAGCTCTTCTGCTCATCCTTGCTTTCCCAGTTCCAGACTTCTGCAGAGCCCGGGCTTTTATCTCAAGGTAAATACACATTCCCATAATAACCTTCATTAACTCGCACAGTTAAAGATGAACCAGTGATTCATACGAAGCCTTTGCTTAACAACGGAAGAACGTTGCAACTAACCTTGCCCCCTTCTGCCCTCCTGCTAAGCTCCCAAGCGTATAGAAATGTCTGCTGAAGGCAATTTCTACAAACAATCTACTTTACCCTTTTGTATGGTCACTTAAAAAAAAAATATTAACAAAGACAAGCCACCCAACCTATTTGACAAGCAACCTTTACTGTGACCCCCCCCCAAGCTAGGCTTGGTATTTTTTCAGCACATACATCACTAGGGTAAATATTTGTGTCCATGCACACGCAGATAAACACTTTTGGAAAACACAGGCCTTGAAAAAAACAGATGACAAGTTTGGCTTAAAGAGATTAAAAAATGGAAGCTAGATATTTTTGACTTTTTACTGTTTGAGGGCTTAAGACTATTTTCAGCCTTTAGCTCCAGCCTTGAGAATTGGAAACATTTTGCAAAATAAAAACTTAAGCATAGCAAGTAATCACTGCTCCAGCAGTGGGTGATTTATATGTGATGGGAGATAAAACTACACTAACTGGCAGTGCTGGTGTGGCTGCAGTCTGCACAGATAGGGATGGGACAGAGGTCCAGAAAAGCCACCAAGATGTTCCTCATTCATTCAGATTGAATGGAGCTCCAAATCTGCAGCAACACTCAGTCCTACATTTTTTCTGCGCATGGGGAAAGACAAGACCGAAAGTCTGAGACCTGTAGCTCTGCTCCACTCCTGCCCTCACAGGCATCCTCTGAGGACTAGCAAGACCCTGCAGCGCTCATCTCAGACAGCATTCAGAAAACTGCCTCCATCTTCAGCACCCTACATGTCTGTCATTAACACCTTAACTCTTGAGCAATTTGCCCTTTGCCCAGTTTTCCTAAGCAAAAAAAATCAGCTTGTTTGTCCTTACCATGGTCTCCTACCAGTTGCTGCAGCTTCCCATAAGAATCGGTGCCCAAATTTACAGGGCTATTAACCACGGCCACAGGTGAATTGCCATTCTTCTTTCCTTTGGGAACCAGAACAGAACTGGCTTTGCTAGTTGGAGAAGGCAGGATGGTAGGATAGTTCATGTTGCCATGGTTGGAGTGTTCGGCAGTCAGTTTAATGCTTGGAGGGGCATTGGAAGACTTACAGTTCACTTGTGGTCCTTCGACATGACAGTCTGCATGGTAAATGCTGTGCACAGACTCCGAATCCGGAGGAGAAGCAGGGTTCTGCAAGTTGGGTGATGGAGAAGGAAGCATCAATTGGCCTCCAGGTTTCATGACCTTGAGTTCCAGGTCACAGATCTCAGGGTTGGAGCGTGGCCCTCGAGGGCTCCCATTGCTGATGTGATAGTGGTGGTGATGGTGGTGATGGTGGTGGTGGATGAGGTGGTGGATGGAGGTGATGCGCTTTTTGCCTCGGTGGCTTTGCCCATTTGTGGTACTGTTTGGGTTAACTTTTTTCCGGCGCTTGCTCTGCCAGTTATTGTACAGGCGTATTGTCCGCCGTTTCACCTTCCTGAAGATGTGGCAGATGTACTTGAGCAGCTCCTCGTAGCAGCTACCTGGCTCTGAGAAGCTGGCAATTGTGCTGTCGTTGGAGAGATAACGGGCCCGCTGCTCCTGCATCAGCTGGTTCTCCCGCTGCTTTGTTTCAGAAAACTGTGTTGCTATCACAACCAGGCACAAGTTAATCATGAAGAAGGAACCAACCTGGAGAAAACATGGGGAAAGGAATTAGTAGGGACTTTACAAAGCAAGACAAGCTCTTCACCACCACATGCTGTCTGGACTTGAAGTGTGGCTCTTAGAAATCCTGAGATTTCCAAACATGCCAAATCTCAGAGTCTACTCACCAAATGTTATGTCAACCTGTGCCTGAACTGCTCAATTTGCTCCTAAGCCATGTTAAATTATTTTGGCAATGGCAAAGAAAGCTGTTAACAACAGCCTTCACCGCTTTCCTCCCCTCAACGGTGATGACATTTGCTACTAACGCAGGGTGCATGAAACACAACGCCATCAGTTACCACCACAAACCAGATCACTAGCAAGCACCTGGCCAACCTGCAAGGAAACACGGTCTGAAATCCAATTTCTGCTGTTCTGGAACTGCCTCTTCTCTTCCTCTATCACTTCACACCCTGGCATAGCGTGCCCTCATTTTGAAGGGGACAGTCAGGGTCCATGCATCTGTGACCTTGCACTCCTGTATCTCTCCGACACGAAGAAATGCATCTCCAGGAGATTCAGTGCTCCTAGAAAGGTCTGATTTATTGTCTGGCTGAACTGGTGTGTTCTTGGGTGACACCAGGTTTTCAAAATGAATTCCCAAGGACAAGAATATGAAGTGACCTAAGGCTACATCCTTCCCTCAGCTGTTGAGTCCACAAACTGTTTTTTCACCATTTGGGTTCACAAATCATCCAAAGGAAAATGTCAAATATTCCCTCAGAGAATCAGTGCCCTTAGGCGTGAAAGGGACTGACGTCAAGAAAGTGCCACTGTCTACATGGCCAAACCTCTGTGCTGTGCTCACCAGGAAACGTATGGATTTAATTTGGACTATTGTCTGGTGAATCCTCGGGGGGAGCCACTGGGAGATGGTTTGCAGTGTTATTCCCCAATATCAGCCTGGATACTGTTTGAGAAGCAGCAAGGGTGCCATTCCCAGCTCCAACTGACTTGGAGATTAGTCATCTTCTGGCTTCTCTGCAAGGATCCGTACGTAAAGAAGGGCTCAAAAGAGTGGAGTGTAAATCTCTACTATGCATGGCCCATTGCTAAAGGCTCAAAAATCACTGGCTCCAGAATGCTAGCCATTACTGGGAAACCCTCACACTGCTTTGATCCATGCTTCTCCCACTGCTGGTGGGAGCTGTGGTGGTTTGACTTCCCAAGGCCTTCAAAACCACATGGATGAGGATGGGGTTACACATAGAGAATATCCAGCCACAAAAGCACTTCAAAGTGCCTCTGTCCCACGTCCTCCTTGACACCTACATGATACTTTCCCCTTTGCTCTCCTCCTGACTTAAAAGCCCAACTTTTCCACAGATGTAGACCCCTGGAGAAGATTGTGGTCACTGTAAAAAAAGAACCTTGCTAACATGGGACGGCAGCTTCTGAAGGCAGCCTCCAGCACCTCCGGTGGGTAATAGTTTATTTTTAGGAACAACAACACTGTAAGACCTCAGAAAGGTGCACTGCTATTACTACTGTTATTTAAAGGGCTCAGGTGAAGTTCAATAGGTTGAGGGCCCCTTGTTGAAATGAGGTGTCCTCTGGCCCATTGACGAGGCTAAAGGAAGAAAAGCTACAGCCTCTCTGCTTTTTGTTCTCTTTAGCAGCTGCTTGGCCAAGGCACAATCGTTAGGACGCACCAAGGTGACAAGACCAAGACTGGGAGAGTAAGAGGGAGGGAAGACCATATGGCTCGACAAGCTGTGACTATGCATCATGTGTGACGCTAAGAAGGACTGTTGTAGCCAATAATCTGTCCCCACAGCACTAATCACAACCTGCATGATTACGCTTCATGGCAGGAAGAAGGTCTCCCACTCTCAATCCTAGCTGGCTCTTCGCTGTGAAAAGCCCAGGGAACAACTTCACCCCACAAGGACAAGGAATGGGAGCATCTCACAGTTCATACTTACTATTATAAGCAATATAAAATATATAAAATTGTAAAAAGAATGTGCATCCATCACATAATACATGATGTCAACCCATCCTTCCAGGGTTATAACCTACAGGAAGACAGAGAAAGAAAGTGTAAGAACATAAGTCAACCAAAAAGTTAGTAAACATCAATCTTCTGATGGTGCCTGGTGCTCATCACTCCACAGCATCTCTCAGGATCCATCCAGACCTGCTGCACTTCTTTTCCCAGTTGGCTTAGGAGAGCAGCCATGTGTGACCAGAGGACTGGCCTGAGGTTTCTACAGGAATCTGGTATGATTAAAATGATAAAGCATTACAATAAAACATCTGAAACACTGGTTCTGAGCCAGCGCACAGAAATTCCAAGGAGGGATTATAAACAAAACAAAAGCCTCTCTGTGCAGAGATCTGGGCTTTTACCTTAGGCTCCTGGTTTTGTAATGCTACCCATCAAATTCCTAAGTTTTTAAGTCAATTTTGTTTCCGTAAAACAAATGTCTCTGTTATTCCTACTGGCTCACCGTTACAACTGCATCACCAATCTCATAGCAGGAACACATCTGAATGGAAGAGAGTTACTTTAATTAAATGTAGAATTGATTTCATACTTGTTTTCTCAATCTTCCTTTCGCTAAAAAAGAAGCCGAGGATTTAATTAACACCACACAGGCTGTGTGCAGAGCCAAGCAAATTCTGCCATGTAATTTACACTTTTTATTTAGATAAAACATACCAACCTTCTAGTGCTATCTTGCTACTAGTCCTAGAGCTGAAATTCCTACACAGTTTCCAACAAAATCAAACCTTCTGTCTGAATCTACTTGCACTGACGTACCCCATTCGCTACGCCTAACACGAGCCTTGGTGGTCCTCGCAAAAACCCAGAACTGCTGCCTGCCTCCAATTTCAGTGGCATCATTCTTGATTTAAACCATGTTTGCAGTGAAGGAACTGTGAATTAGCTTGCTGTGAACAAGAAAAGGATTGGTGTAGAGGACTTTCTGTATGGTGTGGACAGAAAAGCTGATCCATAAGTGAATAACACAATGTTCTTGTCACACCTGGAGCATCAAGGCAAAACACTTGCAGGGAAGTCAGACCTGAATCCTGGCCACTTTTCTCCCGTTCTTTTACTCAAGGAGCCGGAAGAGGCTCCTAGAGCTGGATCTTTGGTCTATGACCACATCTGGAAGGGGGAGAGCATTGCTGTGCACACAACCAGCAGCACCCACAGCTTCTCTGAGACCGTCAGAGCACCTTGCATCAGCTCATGGGTGCTGGAAGAGAAACACGGCTTACTCTTGATTCCTCTCACCTTAAAGGCAAATGTGGTGATGTCTTACCAGCAAGTTTTCAAACCCACTTCCCACGTTGAAGCACACGTAACATCCCACCCACCACGCAGCTGGGTGAGAAGCCAGCGAATACAGCTCCATGCTAAAACCAACAAACATGATCTGCCAAAGAGCAGGCAGAAATTGCCTCTGCAGCTGTTTGACTCTGTCAGCATTGCTAAAACCTTTGAGCAATCAGGTCTGATGACATGCTGGCTGCCTTTACCCAAACTGCACCCACCTCTCCTGTTCCTCATTACGCACATTAGATATTCTTTCGTATCACATCCTCGCAGCTGGTTAGTGATGCACAGATATCAGTCAGCAAAGCTATGCTTCCAGTGGCACAGGTTTAACAAAACCAAAAAGAATGTATTTGGTCAACATGAACCCCAGAAATCAATCTGTTGCAGAAAGTTTTCAGCAACAGACACTTTTTTGTGTGTGTGTGTGTGTGTGTGTGTGTGTGTGGAAGCAAGTGCTGTTATCCACCCTGGAGTCTGAGAAGGGGTTAAGCTGTCTGGGCAGACACAGGCAGTAATCACTCTGTTCAGTGGTGTGAAACGGACAAGCAATCACACTCAAACTGCCCTTTTCTGCCTTTCCTTTAACACACTTGAAACATTTATAGAGAGCAAAGTTCTTTTCGCCCGCATCCCTTGCCTGCGTGGGCTGTGCACAGCAGCCCATCACCTCTTGCACTCGATGCCTCTGTAGGTTCATGGGGAAACTGGAGGGATCACGTTGGGAGGTGACACAAGGCTAAACAAAATCACTGCCAGCTACCTAAGAAATAGTCTCCTTTGTGCTGTTCTAAGTCCTCTCCCTTCCTGCCCCTCTCTTTGGATGGGCATTTCAGAGCCAGGCTGGCCCAGCTGGCACAGCAGGTGCTCCATCCATTTACACTTGGGGATGAAAAATGAGCCCAGGGACTCCAAACATATTGGATACACTTCTTCACCGAATTTGCATTTGGCTGGCAATCCTCAAATAGAATGGATTAAAACAATTAAACACAGAACCCTCTACAAAAGGAGTTACCTGAGGGCTGCTGTTGGGCTTCTGCAGGCGCTACCAGCTCCCCACCTGGGAAACAGCTGCTGAGACAAGAGCCAGGGCCAACCAACATTTGTAGAGGTATTTTTTTTTTGCATGCTAGACAGTATTTCCAGCAAGAATCAATCAACATACCATGTTTCTCCTCTGGAGGGCTGAAAATGCTCATCCAGCTCTCAGAATATTCCAGATGTAATTAGAATTTGCATTATTTACTACTCACTTGTAAACCAAAGGAATACAGGAGGGATAAACAAACCGCTGAGCTTTTGTTCTCCTGTTTGACATCTTTGTGGATTCATTCTTGGACCCATCACCCAACATAAATGCAGCAGTACCTAGGGGAAGGATTCCTGAGCTGCCGAGGATTACAGTACTAGCAATCCTGTAAGAGAGTGTGCTCACAGACATCTGTCTTCTTTTTTTAATCAAATAGCTCTGGAGAAATGCAGGACAACACACATGCACAACCACCTGTCTGGACTGAAACAATGCCTACGATTTTTACAGCCTGATTCTTGCCATGCTGTGGACTTCTTTCATGCTGTCCTTTCAAGTGCTCCCAATGACTTTACGAGTACATTTTTACCTACAAGGTCTTGGTGTAAATGGGAACCAGACCATTTCCATTTGCCAACAGCTGGTCTATACACCATGACCTAAACTCTTTAACTATTTTTGGAACCTAGTCAAAGGCATTTAGTCTAGTGCAAGGTTCACTGCAGCAATGCACAGTTTGATCCTACGCACTTATTCTCAGACCAGATGAACTCAGAGGGAAGGCTAGCAACTCTCGCTATTCTCCCAAGAGCACTGATACATTTTTCCAGCATTGCTTTGCCTACTGTTCCTCCCTTGGGGTTCCCTGAATGCAGTATCACCTACTTTGCTAAGCAGAAATGACTTCCTCCTCCCTTCAGCTTCCAATCTGGTTAATCTACTTGACTGCAGCTCCGGCATTTGTCCCTCCAAGCCCTTTACAGATGTCTTCCAGGGACCTGGAGCACCTTTCTTCTGCTTTCCAATCTCAGTAATCCACTCTCAGTAATTAAATTCTGTTCAAGCCATGGTTGTTCACAGGCAGACATATTAAACAGTGTCTCCAAATGTACCAGTTCGAACCTTCCAATAAATGCAACATACAATTATTTATCAACAGAGATAAGACGGCAAGAAACACGTTTCCTAATTCTGCTCTGATGAAAAAGATGTGCAAGCTACATGGCCCACTAAAATTCAGAGCTGCAGAGAAATAGCTGAAAGATTCAATTAAGATGATTGGCAAGGTTGTCCTGGAGGGTGCTGCCAACTGAAATCACATGCTGCAGAGCCCGTGGGAAAGGAGATGTTGCCCCCTTAGGATGGGGAAATGATTTTTGCCTTCGAAGGACTGAGACTCTGGGCAGAGAACAGAGCTGTCTAACCCATGGGAAATCCTGTATGATGCTGAGTCTGATTCTTCTTGACTGCTTGTTCAGTCCTTTACCTCTTACACAGCATAGGCAGGGATGGGATAAACCATTTGTCTCCTGTTAGTACCTATAAGGCTCGGTACAAAAGCCCTGAGTGTTGTGTCTGATCCCCTCTCCCATCACTGCAAGAATTTAACAGAAAGCTCACTCAGGTGAATGTAAAGACAGATTTTGACTTCATTGATCTTTGGCTTGGACACCATTCAGGCAGTCCCCAGTCAGGCACTCCCTGGTCACCATACTAATATCAGCAGGATGAGAGTGGATAATCAGATTTTTTTTTTGTATGTGTCTTCTGTTCTGTGATTCTGATCTTCTTGGTTTGCTCATGCCACAATAATTGAATCCGTTGTAACAAAGATGCTCGTCTGATTTATAGTAGCGTAACTGGGGACAGAATCAGGTCTTCTAGTCAAGCTAATCAGAATCAATGTAAAACTCCAGAGTAAAAATCACAAGGGCAATGTAGATTAAAGATACTGGCAATTAACTCAGCCCTCCTCATCGGTCCCAGGGAGACAGGAGGTTTACATTGTTTTTTCTGGGGTCACTTCAAAGGTCCCTGCAGAACAATTTCTTTTATTATGTCAAGAAGTTTTCATCATAAAAATGCTTGTCTTTGCTCTCTGCCAACATTTTTGCAAGCTCTTGGCTATAATCCACTCAAGAGCAGGTTATTTTTTGCTTTAATGTCAGTTAAGAAAAAGAAGAAAGAATCATCCAGGGGAAAAAAACCCAACACTCAAACTCCAACCCAAACCGCTTTAATTAGTGAAGTCAAATGCTGAATTACTTTCTGTGTATTAGAAAGCACTAATGGCTAGTGCGAGATGGGCTGCTGCAGATAAAAATCAACCTCGAGGTGCCACTAATCAATCGAGGAAAGTTTGGAAAGTTCCTGTGTGAAGTGAAGCTGAAAAGATTACAAGAACTGAACACACAGCAAATAAAACTCCACCCTAGCCCTGAGGCCTGATCTTCCTCACGGCAAGATTTCACTGCCATTACTTGAACAAACATCATTTGTAGAGACAGTCTCCCTAAGCATGGGAACCAAAATCAGCATCTCACACTTTGATCAAACCCCCTATAAAGCCCAGCTCTGGCAAACAGCAATTTCCCTGGTGCTGGATTTCAGAATCGCAGGTGCTTGTTCAGCTCAGTGCCTGGCCAAAGCAGGAGATGATATGGAGAAACCCAAGTGTTTCCAGACCATCGGAAGCCTTCATCTTAATCGACATCTATAAATTGTACTCAGCCTCTTTTGCTTTGGCCTAAATTAGGACCTTTGGGAACAAGATGGACATTATCTGCATCAAAATCAATTATGCTGAGCTCAACAGCAATTCTGTGGACTGCCATGGTTATTTGGTTTTATTTACTTTTTATCTCATCATTTCCCTGGCCCTGCTGCAGGGTTTTTTTTTTTTTTTAGTTTTTAGTTTTATAAACCTCATGAAGACAAGATCCAATGACCTAAATAGTGAGAGCTATTAATTACCATGACAGTCTCAGTAAGTTTTCAGTATTCATTTCTGAAAGCCTCTTATCTACGTATCCTGCCCTCCCGGGCACATCGATTCGGCCAGCGAGCACTGACCAGTGGATAATGGAGTTTTCCTTTTCCATATGCAGAGAGCTTGGCAGCTAATCAAATCGCTATTTTTAAAGTCAACTTCACAATTCTAATTATTTCCTCATGACACACGTTGTTAAGTAATCTCTGTGGTCAGAAAAACAGGTTTTATTATATTCTGAGTCCTTTGAACAGATGCTTTTCCTTTCACTTTGATGGCCTGGCCACTTTGCAAAGCAACTTTATCTGTTTTTTTTTTTTTTTTTTTTTTATAAATTGAGAGCCTTGCAAGGCATGCATCTGCTCTGAAGAGTGGCCCTGCAAAATAGAAAATAAAAGGAAACTGTGCAACCTGACATTTGTTTTTGATTTGTGACCTCTCCAATTTCTTCCACATTTACGTGATCTCTGGTCGGCATTACCCGTTCAGAGGGGATCTTGAAAAGCAGAGTGCAGCCAGTGTCCGATAAAGTTGGACACATCACTGATGCCGCTATTGGTGGCCCAGAACCTCATGAAAGTGAATCTATAAGCTTAAAAATGGCATTAAAGCTCAACAACTTTTGCTACAAAAAGATTAGTTGCTATCTCTCTGTTTCACACTAAATAATGCAAGATCCCCATCCCACAACAAAAACATCACCGATTTCAGGCTGACTGTTGTAACAAATCACACCTCGGTCCATATTCATGAGGTTTGATTTACTGTGATAATTATCCTCTGCCTTCATTGTTTGTGTAAAGTATCTTATGCACAGGGAATGTATTTAACTGTTTAGCTTCAGTAATAATGAGTCCATTAGCACAGAGAGCCGTAAATCAGAGCTTCACAGCAGAGCAAAGCTGAAAGATGAAGAGTCTGCAATGAGGAGAAGGGAACCAAAGCCAGACTGAGATCCTTGCTTACAGATGAGCATATCATACACCAATTATATGAGTGACAGCACTCCTCCAGACACCACTGTCTGGAACACAGCAGCGGTTTGGGGTACTGCCCCAATCGCAAAAAGCAAGGATTTTGTTATTTGTATTGCTAGACCTTGTTTCAAGGGATATTAGAGACTATTAGGGACAAAGGGGACACAGCTTCAAGCACAACCAGCCCTCTGTGCAGGACTGACAAAACATATTTCGGGTGTACAAGTGTCTAAGCTCTACCCTTCACACTAGTCAGAGTGGGGGGGATGCCTTGTTCTCCTGGATGGATCTGCCAGCTCAGTCTGGAGACAGTTGTGTGGGGACATCAGGGAAAGGAGTTGAACCTTTGGCTCAGCGTACAGGTCTCCCCTGGGCTGTGTACAGCTCACAGGGCAAGGTGCTGGAGCAGCAACTGGTCATGGAGCAGATTTTGGGGCAATCAAACCAAAGCAAGATTTCCTTGTAAGAATTATTGATGTACCTCAAGACCAGTAGCTTCTCCATCACCTAACTGGACTCCAGATTAGGCCATGGCTTGCTGCAGGCACCCCTCTTTCTACTCTGAATACAAGAATCTACGATTGAGGTAGGATGCTGCTCCTCCAGAACTATAGAGTTTGCAGCAGGTTTCTGTGCTGGGTCCCTCCAATACCTCCCATAGGTTACTGGGCCCAGACCTGGAACTGGGATGGCCTCTCTGACTTGTGCTATATGGGACAATTCCTTCTAGCCTTCAAAATGAAAGAGATTTTTCAAAAGCAACTAATCCTTTTGGAAGCACACTCTGAGATGCTTTAAAGAGGCTGGATATTTTTAGATTGGGTATTCAGCATGAAAGCTCTTCAAATCCAGAAAACTATGTTTATTTGGCTGACCAAATTAAAAAAAAGCAACACCAACAAAACTCAAACACCATCATTTAGAGTGAAATATTTTTGGTGATCCAAAACAAATTCAAGTCCAAAGCATCATCTTGAGGCAGTGGAAATGAAAAGCTTACAACTCTTTTCCCTTTTTTTCCTCTCCAGCCAAAACTTCTTGCCAAATTCAGCACAGATAAACATTGTTGACGCATATCTTCAGTCTAAAGAACGAACCATTTGACAAAAAAGTCCTTTTGGCCAAAAAAATTATCTACTCAATGAACTCTGAAAATGTGGGCACCCAGTGTGACAGCTGCTTCTGGAAATCATGGCCCACAGAACTACATGTTGCACGCATAAATACAATTGCGGTTGGAAGCCTCAGGCTCTTCCACTTCAGTGTGCCTTTTGGCTGTTCCCCAAAATATTTTGGACTACTGGAAGTGGAAGAACAGAGCTTGAAGCAGACAGGCAAGCAAGAGGATTAGTAGCATCTCAAGTACAATACTCTTGAGACATTGGGGGAACCGCTCCTGAGCTGTCATTTTGTAAGGAACTCAGTTGAGGTACCCTGAGGTCCCAGCAACAAAGCAGGAGAAAAAGGCCCCCAAAAAGGTCCCTATTTAATATCCACCTGAGTGACAGCCCAGCTAAGGGGAAGATGTGCAAGTAGGAACCAAGAGGAATGACCCTGCCAGTGGGCTCCAGGAGGAAGGCTTGTCCTTCCTCTAAGGGAAGGCAATGTTACAGCTTCAGGTGTCATCTCCTCCAAGATCTCTTCTTGACTGAGTGACAGTATAGATGAGGGACTCATCATATTTGGCCATAGCAGAAGTGCATCAAAGTGCATGTAATTTTTCCTTTAATTCAAACGGAAGCTATGGTTCCCATTACAGATGTAGCTGGAAGATTTCCAGACAAGGGAGAAATTCTCAGGGAAGGATTTCAACCATGAGGTACAGAGGCTGAAAAACAACCGAAGTGGGCAACGGCTGTGGTACAGGTCAGGACACCAAACAATGGTGAAATGAGACAAAAGAACCTTCCTCTTTCCAAACCTGAAACCTGCCCCCAAGCTCTGTCCCTTCTCCACTGGCCCATCCACAGGCGCAGCCCACAGGGGTGCGGATCCTGGCAGAAGCAGAGTCAGCAACACGGACACAAACCAAGCTCCTCATCAGCACACAGTGCAGGGTCAAAATGAATAAATCCTTGATTGGATTGAGAAAGCTTACACAAGCTCCCAGGTTTTTTTTTTTTTTTTTTTTTGACAAGCTAGAGCACAGAAGAGGCAACTTCACATCCAAACAAAAGGGTTATTTCAGCAGGTGGCCTGCAGCATACGGCTGTCACTGCCAACTGTCGTACCTGCTCGGGCAGCCTGCCATCGTGTTCAGAGTGAAGTATCCGCAGAAGGACAAATGAAGGAAGAAGAGAGTGGCATCAATCCCCCCACTTTCCCACTCCAAACTTGTTCTCTGGTCACCCACACCTTCGTGGCTGCAACATACCCCCAGCTTTGGTGAGACCAGGTGCAAAGAGAAGTTCTCCATCTGATCACGCTATCAAGAGAACACCTCGAACTCTTGCTGCTGCTGACAGTACCTGTAATGCTGCTCTATTTCCAGACATCTTTCTTCAGAAGGTGATTCAGCTTTTCCTTTCTTGGGCATTCTTATCATGTCATGTGCCTGCTGGGCTGTCTTCAGCTCTTGTGAACATAACCAGATTTTTTTCTTTCTTTTTCTTTTTTCTGACAGCAGCAAGGGGGCTGCTGAATGCAAAACAGTCTCCTTTGAGAATTCACTCGCTAGGGCCTTCTGATGATGGGCCAGAGATATGCTACTTGTATGACTTGATTAACTTGTTAACCGAGACGTCTTCTTAAGCAAAACCTCGTAGAAGCAATATGCGCTCAGAATAACATCAAGCCAGAAACAGAATCATGAATCTGAGAGCTGCATCCAAGGACTAATTTCAAGAGGGTCTTTCATGAAGGAAGCCCCTTAGAAAATGCAGCTACCTCTGAAATACAACATGTGAAGAAGAGGCCAGAGAAAAGGTAACTCAGCCAGCACCAGCAGTGTCAGAGCCCCTCTGCACTGCCAGACAAATCTTCTCTCTTGTATCGGATGGACATTTCCTGAAATGTAATTTTTTCCTGCACGTTTGCTCTCTAAGTTCAGTCCTTGCAACTGCATCCTGGAAGGAGGCGCAGAGGAACAGCTTGTTCCCTTGATCTTGTCTTGGTTCTGCCTAGCTGACTGCTATTGCTCCTTCAGCTTTGCCTCACTAGTTTTGGCAAAAGCATTGCCTCCTGATGTAAAGTGCTATCATAGGTCTTACTTTTCTGGAAGTCAGACAAGAAATCATCCAAGCAATGGTTCTGTGGTTTGCAAAGTAGCTTAAATAATCTCTTCTTCCCAAACTAAGTATCTTACCAGCCATCCAACCCCCTTTTGTTTTAATGGGGTTTCTGCGTTCAGGTCTGGCCACACCGAGACTGATGGTTAGGAAGGTGTCAGTGTTTTGGTTGCTCCACTGAGACTGTCAGTAATTCAAATTAAATTGGACTTTGGTTGGCTGGGTAATTCATCATTTGCAGTGACACCAATACCTGTAATTACTGCTCTTATTGTTGCGGCTGAAATTCATGTGCAATAAAGGGATCTTAATATCATGCCAAACCTCAGAGTTAATTTAGGTTCCATCTCCTTTCATTTATTCTGTAATAAGCTAATTAGTTCACATAATTTGCCATCGAACACGCCTTTGTAACAAATATATACATAAATTAGCCTATTACACAACAAATGATGGGAATCAAAACATGAATCATTTGCAGGGCTACATAAGGATTTATTATCCCTTCAAACACCCATGGACACAGCCATCACCTTTATTATTTTTATCATCTATGCTAGGTTGGTTGTCCTGTCTGATGCCCCTGACTTTACTCTTCTTGGAAGGTCAACAACGCATTTCACTGTTTGGTACGCCCTGCTGCCACGTGCCAGGCTATTTGCAAGTTCAGGATCACTACCATGAATTTAGAGGTCTTTCGGCTTGGCTGCTTAAATCCAAACTCTGGCAGCTGAAAGAGCTTGGCCACACTGCTATCCTCCTGCCTTGGCACACCATTTGCAAGGACGTTTTGGAATAGAGATCTTCAGATTTCCCTCTCAAAGTCTGCTTTTGATTTTGTTTGTTCAGTCTACACAGGATCAAACTGTGCCCTTGGAAACTCTTGGGCATGACATGCAGTCACTGGACGTCAAAGCTTCCCTCTGAATCTCCCCTGGGGGGCTCATTTCACCAACCTCCCTTCTGACAGCTCTTACACCATGCTAGATTTCCAACTCATTTAGGATAAATCATGAGGGACGCTCCATCCAGCTGAGTCCTAAGACTGCCGTTATGCAAACTGGAGGCTTGCCAGACCTTGAGGTTCAGTCCACCATTAGAACTCTTGCAAAGTAGCAAGTATTCATTATTCCCCAGAAGGGATGAGGACAATTGGACCTGTCTCATCCAGAGCACCGCAGAGCGCATTCTGCCCAGTAATTCAATACCAATTCACAGGGAAGCTCCTGAGCTACCAAACCCATCAGTTCTACTTTCTGCACTACTTACTCTGAGGCCTCATCTAAGTGCTGACCTGGTGCTACCCAGCTTCAACTATTAAATGTAACGAGAGCACGACTCAATAGCTTTATCTGTTAAATGTTCTCTGCTTACAGCAATTGTTTTGATTTAGCATCCAGCCTCTTGCACTAATGATTTACTCCTTCCATACCAAAGTTACTCAAGCACCTTACTCCCAACAGCTGCTTCTTTACCTGGAGTTATATTGTTGTCAGCTTCTACAAGTGAGTCCTTACTTCTAAAAGGAATAAAGATGTAAGAAGAGTTTTTGGCTGGAAATACTCCTTAGCATTTGGATGGCTTAAGCACCACTAAAACCAATCACAAACCTCCTGGAAACTGCCAAAATGATCCATGGATACGATATCCAGCTTTGACAGACACTCTGCTCTGCCCGAAGGAATCTGTTGAAACCTTGCTGGGGCTGGTGTGTTCCTCCTGGGTTTAAACTGAACATTTTCAGGCTGAGGAAATTAAATACCAACATGAAACGAAAGCTTGCATCCTGCAAAAATGCTCAGGAAGTAAAAAAGAAGCAAGGATGCTTTGAGAAGCACCTGCTCATTTTCAATACACTAGCACGGACACCCTGCAACGCATTGCCCTCTGCTCTTTCTCTGGCCAGAACATTTCTGCCCCGTGGTGGGAGCCAGGCAGGACCCCCGGGCACGTCCATCGAGCTCTGTCAAAGAACTATGCAAGAGCAGAGAAAGGAGAATGCGAGTGCAGCCAGAGACCCATCCTGCTTTGTATTTCCCTTTTTCCTTTATGCAACATTCACTACTAGTCAGGAATATTCCAAATTACTATGGCAGCTCCTCTCTTGACACACTAATTCCAGAAGAGAACAAAAGCATTTTCCAAAACATAGCCTAATAGAGACTTGGCATGTGTTTGAACCCTTCTGGATTTGGTTTTGAGCTTCTGAC
>NW_010120119.1:10677-11838 GCF_000699245.1 Pterocles gutturalis | reverse complement strand
GTGATTCAAGGTGTGCTACTGTGACAGCATGAGAGCAAACAAGATGCTCAGAGCAAGCGACCACCCCTTTACAACTCCCAGATGAAAACTGGAAGTTATTAAGTTCATATTATAATATGAAACTAGAAGGAAATTAATAAATGAAATAGAGATCTGAATGGGTAATTTTCCATCATTAACAAAACTAAAAGGAGAATTTTCTTTTAGGAATAGATGTCACCTACACTTCAGGAGGACTAAATAAAACAAGGCACCTAGCCAAAAGCATACAGACATTTCTATTAAAAAACAGAAAGTGCAAATTAAAAATGGAAAACAGTACACAGATCATTTAAAATAGGCTAGCCCTAAGAGACCGTAGCCTCTGGACTGTAGATGAGCTATCTAATGTTTCAAAGCTACAAATGCTTTGAAAATGCTTCAGTTGCTGGAGTATTTGTCACCTGTAAAGGCTCCTCCAGTCTGAGCTAGAAGCACTCTGGTCTCTGGTGAAGAGCTGTATGGGTGTGGATCCAGAGAAACTCTAACTCCATGTGAATATTATCTTCTCACAGCTATTCCAGCCAGAACGAACCATCAGGATTATTTCTTCCTCCCTCCAGCATACGATGCTAACTGGTATAACCCTGTAATTCTAGAATCAAGCCCAAACCATGGCATCGAGTCAGTTCCTACATTTTAGAGTGATATTAAGTCTTGCTTAAGGACTTGGACAACACTCCCCATTTCCTGATACTACAGCAATAAACAAAGACCCTAACTCTCAAAAAAATACCCGGGATTTATCCAGATCTGATTTGCAGTGCCAGAATTTGCCATAATTGTTTCTGCCTCAAAGTATTTTCCCCCTCTTCTACAACGCACTGAAAAATGGCTATTGTCTCCAAACACTCTCTTGGAACATTTGTGCAGGTTATTGTCAGATTCATTTACTTGATGTGTCTTTATTTGCTGTTTCACCCAGGTGCAAGCAAATTCCATTCTCCTCTGAGGCATCTATCAACATCTTTCCAAGCAAAAAGTGACAAAATGAAAAGAAATAGAAAAATCTCTAGGAGACTCCTACCTGAAAAATAGCTATCCAGGCATATCCAATATTATCAAAATTGATAGCTCCGTTGTGGGGGTTTACGTCCCCTGCCATGCATACGTTGTAATACT
>NW_010120119.1:0-10659 GCF_000699245.1 Pterocles gutturalis | reverse complement strand
TGCTGAAGTCAGGGTTGTATAAACTGGGGGTGTAGGAGTCCATGCTCAAGGTGCACTCCACCTTGTACTCCTTCCTGTTTGGGATGTTGGAGCATTTCTGCATGCCGTTTTCACGATGCGATGAGCAGATGAACGGGTTTTCCTCCGCTTCGTCTGTCCGGTAGTACGGATGCAGGAAGGTAAGGTTGTATGTCCTGGAGGGGGAGGAAAGAGAAGGATGAGAACAAACGATGCAATCCTTGTTTCATCAGCAGCAAAAGGCGCTGGTTCTTGTGCCTGGTTTGAGTGCATTATTTCTCCTGCACCCTTCAGCCCTATCAGACTGGGGACAGCAAGCCACAGTTGAGATACCAACCCCTACCTTTGTCTACAAAGCTTTTTGCTCACAGCATCCTGTAAGGCACCACTGATCTTTCAGTTAAAGCTCAGCCTGAGCTTCCCCAAGCGAACAGAGCAGTTGAAAGCTGAAATGAGAGGGTACAGAGAGGAAAATCCCAGCAGGCCGGGTGCTTACCAAAAATCTAGGGAACTTTTTGTTTCCATCTAAGGTTTTTAAGATAGCTCTTCTGATGCTCAGAACATGCTTCAGAAAAGCTGACGGCAAAGTAGCTTTCCAATAAATTTGCCCCTCAGCATCTCTCTGGGATGAGCTTTAACAAGGAGAGACCCAGTCACATGCCATCTCCAATTCCATCTGTACTTACATAAAAGAAAGAATGGGAACTGCATGCGTGCTGCACATCTGATTTAATTGGCCTGGATAAAGTTTATGGCTCTGTTACAGCTAAGATAAGCAAGTGCTCTAATTGCAGCCTGGCAGGGATGCACCTTTTTTCCCAAACTGTGCTCTGGGGCAGATGAGCGAGCAAGCAGAGCCCAAGACTTTTCACGCTGTTTGATTAGCATCAGTGAGACCCACCTGCACTCACACTGCTGAAGCAGGCTCAAAATGAGAAGGTGCAAAGCCCTAGAGCAGACTTTATCTGCTGTGTTCCGAGCTGCAGGGATCTAAGATGCTACATAATCAGCCAGCAGATAAGGGAAAAGGCAACACAAATTATATGACAGAGCAAGATGTGGGCAGACGATAAGCAGGTAATTTTTCAAGACAGAACAGCTATATTTTTATCTGTTTCTGAATGTACCTAACTATTGAATAAACTTGGCTTTGATGACTGCCAAACCAGTGTTATTCCATGCAATTGCTTGAAATTGCTCCCCAAAACCCTTGACTCAAGCAGGAGTCACTCAGCAACTGCACGGTAAGGAGAGAGCAACTGCTGCAGGGCAGAGCTGAGAGGAAATTAACCCTGAACAACTTTCCTGGGGTATTTGGTTCAGTGAAACACTTGACATGGGTGTTGAGGGTGTACCCAGCTTCAGGAAGAGGCAACAGTAGAACTGGGCATTGTTCACTGGTGATTAAATGTATTCACCAGCTATTCCCCTCCTGCTGCACACTGTTCCCACACCTCTAGATAAAACTGTAATATCTTCTTCCCAGTTTCTATGCCTTAGATTCAAGAGACAAGAAAAACTTGAAAAGTGTTTTTCCTCCAAGACTGCCTAAAAGCTTTCTCCTTCCCCTCCCACGTATTGGTTTCACTTGGAGGAAATTTCCATATAAATCAAACAGAAGAAAAGGCTGAGCGCTACGCTAGCATGGTGTTTGCTACAAGATCAGATACTACAACCAGCAGAGATTGTCACACGGAGACAGGTATTATGGAGGCTTGCAAAGGATTAAAATGCACCAAGGCACAGGGATGTGTCTGGGAGTGCTACAGACTTTGGCAAAGACATCTGGGGAACTTGAGAGAAGAAACAGAGGGAGGAGGAGAAGAGATGCCTGAGGAGTGACTTCTCCTAACTCACAAAGTGGCAGGCAGAGACCCAGCAGCTCTGTTTTGGCCTTACTGGGTACGCAGAGAGGCTCAGTTCAGATCCAAAGGGCTCCTGTACCCTCAAATGTGATGGGGACCCCACCACACCTGGGACATCTTTGCTTACAGCCACAGTACCTGCCTGAGCCTGCTCCCCCAGGGAGGTGCTGGGGGGGCTCTGCACCTCCATGTGACAGGACACAGCCCAGGGCAGAGCCATGCCAGCCCCACCAGCCTCAGGAAGGACTTTTTCTTCTAAAACCCCCAGGTTTGAGAGGTCAAGGGTACCTGTCTCATTAGCCTCCTCCCACAGAACTCAATAGCAGGTGCTTGGTAGCTCTGAAGTCTTTCCAATGGGACACTGGGATCATTTCCACACCCTGTGATGGTGACAGGGGTCCAAAACCCCCAGCCCAAGCCTGGACTATGCTGTGCACTGATACAGCACAGTAGCACGGCCACAGGATGCTGGGGTATGACTGGCTTCCCCAGGGCTGACTTCACCACTCTTGAAACCAGGACTTTTGTGGGACCAGGACTTTTACAGGCAAAGAGCTACTCCTAAGTCCCTAAAATGATGGCAGCAGAGGTCTCATTTGGTACCTTCTCATCAAAGCACCTGGACCTCCAGCTCAGGCTCAACAGATCTCTGCAGTTCTCAAATCCCTGATGTTACGAGCCATGCAAACTCAAAACTTTGTCTGTTTGGATAGCTCAAACCCCAAACCTGGTGCTTGCAGCAGAGACAGACACAGAGGCGAGCCTCAGACAGTAACCTGCAGCCCTAAAACTACACATTGAACTCCCAGCCCTACAACAACCCCATGTGATCTTGGGAACATCTCTTGTTCTTTCTTTTTCCCCCTTTAAACAATGCTGACCAAGGCCCTTTGATCTGGATGTGCTACTCCAGTGATGTACTCTTCCAAACTACAACTGATCATCCAGGAAAACTTGCTCCAGAGCCAGGAGGAGCTGTGAAACAGCCCAAACTTATTTCCTTTGTCACCCCGGAAACAACACCCCACCACACCACCAGCAGCAGGGTCTTCCTGCTCACAAACACCTTTTGGCAGCGGGCAGGATGGGAAGGCTCAGCACATGGCAGCTCGTGGGCCAGTGTAATTAGGATTCTACCCAGAGCAAAGCTGGACTTGCAGAGGGAGACAGACCATCTGGAGGGATGGATGTGTAATTAGCAGCTATGGCTGCACAAGCTCCTTTCCTGGGAGCAGTTTTGTGTTTGACTGCAGACACACACATCCCTGTGCCAAGAACACTGACCATGGAAGAAGTGCTCAGACAGAAGGGCTGATGCATCAGCGCGATGCTCTGCTCCGACCTCACAGCCGAGCTCCCTCGTGAGCTGCCTCTCCCACCACGGCACAATATACACAACATTCAGTGCCACCCGCGACTCTGCAGCCGCCTGCCCTCCCAGCTGCAGGACTCTGATCCATGGTCACTGTCCCAGATTAATCATCTTTATTTCAGGCCCCAGAGCTGATCTCTGCTCTCCCAATATGCCCACCCCAGCTGGGCCAGCCAGACAGGGACACAGCTAGCCAGGGAGCAGCGTGCCAGCCGGTTCTGCTGGAGCCTACACACCCAGTATCGTTGGAGGTAGGGAACACAGCCAGGCTGGGGAGCTACGGGACCAATCCCCCTTCTGAGCACCGCTTCTCTATTCACACCACATTGCAACTGGAAAGGTCCTTGAAGAACGACACGCGCAGATTTGAGAGGCTGCATGTTGCCCATGAGTCACCGTTTAGGAAGCCTTGGGCTGAAGGAGAAATACTGCCTGCAGACACAGCGCCCTGGGCTGGGATCTAATAAGCTGCGTAGAGAAGATCTGAACACAAAACCTCTGGAGAGCCAAAGGAACAACACACTTTGGATGTGGGAGGAAAATAAAACCAGGAGAACAAAGCACAGCTTGACTGCAAAGGGTGGATGGAGCTTGATTTGGTTCTGCTGCTGCCTGATTTTATCCTCCCTTTCCTCTACCTTGCCGATCTTCGCAATTTTCCCCAAAATAATTTACAAACTAAAAGGAAGTCCTTCTTAGGACAGGCTGAAATCAGCGGCATGGGGTCCATTTCTGCCCAGTCCTCTTCAAGCCTTTCCCTCTTCCATGTCTGCTCCGGGCACAGAGACACTACGAGCATCCGTCCATCTGGGAGGGAGCCACACCTGTACCACCACCGAGTACAGCGGAGAAGGGACACACCAACCGACAGCAAGCAGGGCAAATTTAAGACCTTTTTCTCATTCCTCTGCTCAATGACCCTTGCTGGCAAAACCAAAAAGGGGAAAGAAGGAAGGAGAGCAAGAATGAGCAACAACAGTGTTGCAGAATGAGGGAATCCCCAATATCCAGAAAATAAATGAATTGGCTCTGCCAAGACCGTCTACCTCCACGTGCAGGAAAGGTCAATCTGACTTTTTACTTGCCAACAGGGATAGTCCAAATACCTTATTAATGGTAATGAATCCACTAATCACGAGACCCTTGTGCTCTAGGGAAAAGACATGAGAAACTAAGCCCCAGAATGGATCTTGTTATCACATTAGAAAGGATTAACACCCCTTTCTCGGCCAGCTGCCCAGTGCACATCTTTCTCTGGGCTTACAGCAGCTTTGCAATTTATTTCCCTTTCTCCCTGGGCACGTTCATGTGCAGGAAGGACAGCAGTGGGGCAGGAAAGCCGTTCTCTCCCATGTCAAAGGAGGCTGAACAATTATCCTCTGTTCCATCTCACCCCAGGCTCCGACCTCCCAGCACAACCATCCCATGCTGGACATCATCCACAACTGCTGGAGTTGTTGAGCTGAGCACAATCCTGCCTCAGCCTTCTGAGGAGCAGAGGAGGAAAGGGAAAAGGAGGAGAAAACCCAGCACCAAGCAGGATCTGCTCCCTCCAAGAGGAGGCTGCTCTCTGGAGGGAATCCTGCTGACAAGCCAACGTCGCAGCACAGAGCAATGCCAGAAGGAGCAATGATGCAGAACTCTGAAGTACCTTTCAGACTCTGAGCTGTCTGCCTTGGCTGTGTGCACCTTCTCGCAGCTCTACAAAAGCCAAAGGCAGTACAATGCCAAGCAGGTACGGAGTTAATTAAGACTGAAGTGCTCACATTACAACTGTCCTGCAGCATTAGGTAAATACAAAGCACTTCACAGCTTTCTCCCTTCTCCTGCTTCCAACCCACAGAGTTCCTTAAAAGGCTCCACAAGGGATAAAACACTTCCCTGCGTAACAACGCACAAGGAGCAGCCCCAGCAGCAACAACCCAGACAAGCTGGGGGTGACCCAAGTCTTGTATTTACAGAGATGATGGCAGGAGGGAGCCAGAGGGGCTGCATGGAGGAGACACACATCCTGGAGATCGTACAGATAAACCGCTGGCTTCGCTTGCCTTTCCCATGCATGTGTACTGAGCCTTCCTCTCTCAGACCAGACCAACCAAAAAAAGCCCTTGGGGAATTCCCACTCCAGCTCCATTGTCAGGGATCTCCTGCACTGGCTCAGGTAGCAGTGGAGACCATCCTGGCACTGCTGTTCCATGGCAGGGGAAGAGCAGTTTGGCCAGCGAGCTCCTTGGCAGGTTGAAGAAGTACCTGAGCCACCAGAGACCCCTGGAGCATCACTCTGGTCTCCAGGGCTGGCCGGGGAGTGACAGCTTCTCACATGTCCCGAACAGCAGTGACCCACTCCCACAAGCTTATTGCTTGCCAACTTGCTACTTTAACAGCCCAATAAGTGCCTGTAATTCCTTCAAAGTCACTACTGAAAGAGAGTCCTTAATAAAACAACCTCCTTCAAGCACGATTTTGCATTGCAACAGTGCAATTTTCAAAGAGAGCATGAAAGCAGATATTTTCAGGGCACCTGAGAGAAGTCCCAAAATTTTTATCAGAATGTCCTGTATTTAAAAATAGTCTCTTTACTGGAAACAGCCAACTTTCAAGGGGGATTTAAAAGAAAAAGTTTCAACAGGAAGAAGAATGATGGCAAAATCAAAGCCACTTCTTCCCACTGATGCCTGCTGTAAAATTGAATGGCCCAGAAAGCTGCTGGCAGCGAGCGTGCAAAGAAGCATGCAGCAGATAAGAAACTATATTTAAAGCACTGGTCTCTGGGCCCACTTACACCTGCTTTACTCCAGAAAACCTTTGGGGCTATGACCCTTCCTGGCCTGGCACCCTGGATCGTGTTCAGATGCTCATTCTTGCTTTCAAGCTGCTCTGCTCTCACCTGGGAGGGTTTGACACCACTGCCAAGGTGAGTCCTGCCAGTAACTCAGTTCTTCCCCTTCATGGGGCCGTAAGGAAAATCAGAACCAGGACCACCGTCTGCTCAGCCCCAACCCAGGCACCCAGTGCACCCATCTACGCTCCAGCCCCTCACAGCCTGCTGAAGGGCTGGTAAACATCAGTTTAGGCTGAGGACAACAATACTGGGATTTAGTGGGACTTGGCAGACAAAACTAAATAATCAGAATCTCATTCCCCCTTCCCTGCACAGCTCTGTTCTGTTTACTCCTAACCAAAACCAAAGCTTAACTTTAATCCCACATCCCCCGCGTGAAGGTTTTGTTGGTGGTTCTGTTCTCTTTGGCAGCTTTCCCTGGAAGGGGATGGATGGGCAGGGCTCTCCAGCACAGTGCAGGGATGGAGCAAGAGGACAGGGTGATGGACCCTCTCCAATCCATCCCTGGGCTTGACTTTTTCTATATCTCCACACTGACTTGCAGGCAGGAGAAGATCCCTCACAAACCTCCTGCCTCTTCAAACACAGGTCCTGAGGCTTAGCACGCGGAGCCTGATTTTGCCTTCAGTGACCAGGACCAAGACCCTGATAAGAAAATCCTGCGCCGCCTTTGATGCTGCTAATGGCCATTGCATAACAGCCCGCTTTCCCTGGGCTGCTTAATATCTCTACTTAGCAAACGTTTCCCCTGGGGTTAATTTTAAAAGCTCCACTTTGCAGGAAATCACACAGCATTTGAGAAACCTGGTCAGAGAGATGAGAGGGACTCGCAGAAGCTAATTACAGCTCTGCATTCGTTCCGTGTGCTCAAAGCACTGCCCACACATTGTGTCTGCCCCATGCAACAGGGACACCCCAGCACAGCTTTAGCTCCTCTCCTGGGCTTTGAAATGACAGCTCAGGGGTTACTCTGAGGGACAGAAGGTCTTGGTGACCAGCAAATACCCACCATGGGTGCAGGAGAGAGCTGGCAAGGTTGGAGCATCAAGATGCAGGAGCAGAAGCACACACGTGTCAGAGTCATTGATTTTCTACCTTTCAGCCTCTCTGATGGGATGAGTAAGCGCCATCAGGGATGCTCTGCAGCGCAGAGGCAGTCTCAGAGAGCTGAAAGCCACGGGACTAATCAGTGAGAGGCAGGAGCAGGACGTGGGGTGGAGCTGAGGGATAATCTCTGCTTGTCCTCCAGACACAATGCAAGTTGTAGACAGCAGATGATTACACACAGATATAATTACAGGCTCTATCTTCTGTTACAGACCCAGAGTTGCCCTGATTAGCTGGTCTCGGGCATTTCCCCACCTCTGAGCCACCGACATCTCCAGCAGTCTCTGACAGGAGCCCCTTTTCCCAGGCAGACCTCCCGTTTCCACTGGAGCTCACAGGCTGTGCTTGGTTTTGATCTGTTGTGCTGGTGGGTTTTAAGGGATGTCCTTCCATTGTCCATGGCAGGAGGGTTGGATGATCTTTAAGGTCCTTTCCAACCCAACCATTCAAAGATCCTACAATTGCACCCCTGAAGGGGCAGGTGCAGAACAGCCCAAGCACAGTATCATGCTGAGGGATTGCTGGGGACCAGCGAGAGCAGGACTGGCCCATGGCAGGAGATGAGCCAGGAGCTGAGGGTCATCCCAGTGCCACCAGCACAGACAGAGGCTGAACCCAGTAGGCAGAACCCAGGGCTGGCAGCAGGGTCTTTTCAAAGCCCCAGATATAGCAAGTGATGAACCAGATCCAGGGAAAACAGGCAGGAGCCAAAGAAACCAGAAACAAAGATCTGGAGACAGGCACACCAACAGCACAGCTCAAGCCAGGGCTAAGAGCCACAGTCTGAGCTTAAATAGAGCTCCTGGGCCACGGGCAGGGTGTGGGTGAGGGTCCTAAGTGAGGCTCATCAGGGTAATTAAGGCCTATGAGCACCCTCAGCACCCGTCAGGGCTGCTGGTCCATGCAACTGCCTAGCTTGGAAGAACCAAAACTAAAGTTTACATCAAAAAGAGCAGATGATCAAATGTGCTGCCCATCCCTGGTGCCTCTGCCAGACTGAGAGTGATGTACAAGTGTCTTTAACGCCTTTCACATCAAACTTCTTATCTGAATACACCTACAAAGATTTCTTTGTGTGTTTCAGCAGCATTTCCATGGTGCATCAACCTGCTGCCAGGTGGGGTGGTATGCTGGGTGACCTCCCAGACCTGTACAGCTTTGGGAACTGGCAATTTTAGGAGAGCTCTCATGTTTTTGTTTGTTCTAAATCCTCAGATTCCCAGAGTCAGGGATCTCAGCTTCCTCAGACAGAGATAATCCGAACCACTAACATCCTTGTCCTTCAGGTGCAGAAGAAAAACACGAGAAAGCCACTCCAAACCCTCAGCAACTTTCTGACAAGTAGGGGGTTTTCATACAAAAAGAAAATAGCCAGACTCAGAGTCTCCTGAAGCCAACAACCTTGTGAATCCAGACAACAGCCCCGTCCAGAGCTGCCGTCACAGCTGTATGGCACGGCCACGTCGTGCTCCCATCCACGTGCTGCTGGGTCTGACTTGGTTAGGTCTGGACACTAACCCTGCTGACCCTGGGGGTTCTCCGGCAGGGAAAAAGGAAGAAAAGGTTGAGATCTTTTTGCCATACTTACATTGCAAGGTTCCTGTCTAGGAAACACCTGTTTCTCAGCAGCCCTGCCCAGAGCTGCACACCGACAATCCCAAAGATGAAGAAGACAAAGAAGCACAAGAGGAGGACGTTGCCTAACATAGGCAGAGTATCTAACAGCAGGGTGACGAGTATTCGCATACCTGCGGGGAGAAGGAGAAAACAGGTTAGAGGAGCCCTTCGATGGGGAGAGCACCAATGCCACACCGATCCCACCTGCTCTTGGGCTTGGCCATGCAGCCAGCGCTTCCTGGGCAGAGGAATTGGGATGGTTACGTCTTCCCCTAGACCTTAAGGCTGAAAAGGAAGGTACAGAGTGCAGAAGGCTTAGCAGCACATGGGAACAAACAGCATATCTGCAAAGGGTGGGCTTAAGAGTGGGATTTTCAGATGTTTTCAGTAATGGAGCACTCAACAGCAGGCAAACAAGGGCAAAGCTAGAAGACAGTCTTTCCTGGAGAAACGCCCCCACAAACCATCAGCCTCCTGAGAAATTGTCAAAATACACATTTACAAACATATTGAGCATCTCTCACAAATCGCACAAATTGTTCCCCTGAACAATGCAGAGCCCTGTGTAGGATGATAGCTGCGGCGGCTCGCTGTTCCCGGACACCCCCTCCTCCGCGGGTCTCCTCCCCTCGCTGCCCACCACCAGCAGCCATTCATGCTCCAAGGCTTGCAGGGCTGCCAAGCAGGGGAGGCAGGAGATTATTTCTTTTTTTTTTTTTTTTAAGGGGGAAAGCAGGATGTAAATATTTCTTCCTCTAAGCAAAGCTCTCAGCTCTGCTCCCTTCCCCTCCTCCTCCTGGGGGACCTTCCCAGCCGGTTCTGCACCTCTGCAAGGCTCCCTGTGAACCTGGGGCAGAACAGGGGCTCTCCCAGCACCTTCGACGCCAGGGAAATGCTGATTTCTGTGCTAGATCCTCCTTCCATAAATAAGAAGATTGAGGAATGAGTCAACCTCGCAGAGCCTCAGCTAACCCTTGCATCTCTGTCCAGCGTGCTCCCAGCATCGCTGCCCAGGGGACACTGGGGAAGGAGGCAGGGACGGGGCTGGCACCGGGGGGCTGCCCTGTCTCAAACATCAGGGCACCTTCGAACTCAAGGATAAAATGGGAATAAAAAGGGAATAACGACTTGCAGCTCAGCAGTTCAATAGAGGTTAAACGAACCTCTGAGACACTGACCAGCCATCATTTCAACAGCTGATAATTGATGAGGGGAGAACTAATGAAAAGAGGAAGAGACAAAGGCAAATGTTAAATTATAGGAAAGAATAAAACCAGAAACCGAGCGTTGGGAGCTCGGTGCTCAGCAGAGAGCAAGGCTGACGTTTATGACATGGTGGAAATCAGTGTGGCTGCTGGGTACGGTCACACTCCTGCCTTTGGAGGCATTTTATCCCACTAAAATCTGCTCTGCAAACACCTTTTCCTCCTGAAATGGAGCTTTTTCTCCCTCCATCTCCCCTAGCAGGATGCTGCTCTCCATTAGTCATCCCACCGGAACAGAGCGCGGCATTGACACTGACGCAGTCTCTCTTTCCCCACCAATTTCCACGTGGGTTTCGTCCCTCTGCCAGCTCCCAAGCCATGCCCGCTGCCTCACCTGCTTCACCCCTCTCCTCGTGTCGCTCTGCCAGCGGAAACGCAACCCAGCCAAGCAGTGCCGGAGCCGACATCACCTTGTCAGCACGGCATGAGTGGATACACCGCCCCGGCCAAGAAGTCTGCGCTAATAAATAATTAGGTGTGAGTAATAACCTCTGCACCCCAGGGCAAGAGCCTCGCAAGGTCTCCGTGCCCAGCTGCATCTTGGCTCGGTCGCGGCTCCCCGCTGCTGGCGCC
>NW_010120118.1:1343-1581 GCF_000699245.1 Pterocles gutturalis | reverse complement strand
GTAACCCTGGGAGGGCTGTGCCTCATCCACAGGCATTTGGCATCTGGGATGGAAAATTTCACTTGTGGGGTCGCTATGGAAACGAGCAGAGCCGGCAAGGAGGTTTACAGAGACGCCGGCAGCCGGGGGGTGCTCCCAAAGCGTGTCCTCCCTACCACAGCCCGGAGAGCCTTCACAGCACCCAAAAGGACCCTGTCACCTGTGCACGCCTGGGGCTGGGCGGTGCCAACCCAACCCC
>NW_010120118.1:0-1209 GCF_000699245.1 Pterocles gutturalis | reverse complement strand
CGTGCCAGGGCTCCTTGGGGAGCAGCCGAAATGCTCGTGCTCCTGCGCAGGGGTGCTGCCTGCGCAGCTCGTTGGACACCGGCAGTGGGATTTGCTCCCCAGCCCTGGGGTCCCGAGCAGGGAGGATGGATGTTGAAGCTGGCTCTGCCTTTGCCGAGCACTGCGAACAAAAAGCAGCGCTCCCAAGATGGGCAGGTTTCTGAATTAACCCCCCCCCCAGCACTGACGTGACTCCTTGGCTTTTAACCTCTCCCCTGCACTGGCTTTTATCCCTCGTGGCCTCCTGCACTGTGCTCATCCCCACAACCCAGCACTGATTTTAACTGGGGGGCGGGGCTGCGTATGCTTCTCCTCCCCTTTTTTTCCCCCTCCCCAGCCCCGGCAGTGGGTTTTTTTCAAGCAACCGAGCTGTCAGACGGCCTGAGCATCTGATTAACACTGACCTACATTCCTCCAAACACCGAAGCCGGCTTTCATAACAGCCCGGTCCCAGCTGCCCCCTCCCCGGGGGGACACCGGGGCCTCCAGAGCCACTTGCCATCCTCCTATGGGGTCCCCCGTGTCCCCTGATGGGCATCCTGGGGCTGGTGTGTCCCCCCCTCCCCATGCCCTTGCTTGGGGACAGCTCTGGAGGATGAGCCCCCGCGGACGGAGCCGTCCGAGGGGGCTCATCCTCTGGGACTGTCCCCGCTGCCACCAGCCCTCCTCTGGATATTCTCTGCTTGCTCCTCAAACCAGGCAGGGAAACTGAGGCACGTGGCACTGGCATCCTTTCCAGCTGGTCTCGCTGCTTTTGGGACAGGGGGGAGCATCTGTGTCAGAGGGGTTAACCCTCCCCTGTGGGGCCAGGGTGCTGAGGCAGATGTCCCTTGTCACCTCTGTCCTGTCCCAGGACCTCTTGGGCTCCATCTCATGCTTTTAGGGGAGGGAAACAAGGCTTTGGGGTATTTAACAGGGCACCAGCATCACTGGGATGTGCTGAGCTCAGATTTTTTTTCCCTTGATGATGGATGCGGGGGGTCCGAGCATCTCCTGTCCCTTCCTGTCCTCACACTCTGCTCTGTCCCCGCAGGGACAGCACCAAAGCCATCGCCGGCTTCAAGAGGACGACAGCCTCCAACATCGACTACACAGAGCTGCTGCAGCACTTCGAGAAGGTCCAAAACAAGCACCTGGAAGCGCGACACCAGCGAGCCGGGCAGGCAGAGC
>NW_010120117.1:174050-189207 GCF_000699245.1 Pterocles gutturalis | reverse complement strand
CCGGCTACTTTGGGGAGTGGGGTGTAAATGGAAAAAAAGCAGCCAGGACTGAATGGAGGCGTCTCCTCATCACACTTTATTCATGGGTCAGTGAATCGCTGCCGTGGCTCTTCTTTTTCTTATATGCAGCGTTCTGTTTTGCTGCAAATAGCTAAAAGATGGAACATACAGCACAAATTCTCTCTACAACCCCAGAGAGCTTGCAAGATCCTGGTCAAAAACTAAACCTTGAGTCAGGCATGATGTACCCCAAATGCTTGGAAAAACCCGTTCTCGGTTCCCAGGTCCCAGCTCAGACCGAGGGGTTATAACATCCCGTGGTGGACAGCCCAAGAAGTGGGAAATGCCCTGCTGCAGACGGACTTGCTCTGTCCTGCTCCCAATGGGTTGGAAAACTTCTATCAGAGACAGGATTTGGCCTGTCCCCCTTTGTGTCTGCCCCTGGGAAATGGCTGAAGTTGTCCTCGTCCCCCTGGCTAGGCTCAGCCTCAAGGTCACAGCCCCTTCGCTAGAGCCCCTAGCTGCTCATGCTGGGACACAGAAATGCTGCGGACGGTGCTGCTGGCGTGTATCCCCACAGAAAGGGATGCAGGCAGTGTTGTGAAGCAAACACCTGGCTTCAGCTGGCATGTGCTGTCAGAGCTCCTTAGCAGCGGGATGGAAATCTGCGCTGGTGGAGCATCCTCCGCTGACAGTCACCTCCGGCACTGCTGGCAGGGCACAGCTCCCTGCGCTGCCGCTCGCAGGCTCCTTTGGAGCTGATACCCGTGGGGATCCTTCAGGGGTTAGTTACTGGGCTGACTCCATGACCACTCCTGACATCACTCAAACACACTGACATCACTAGTGTTTTTCTAGGAAGGTGATTAATTTTTTTTTTTTTTTTTTTAGAATTTTGAAGGGCCCAGGAGTGTAGAGGGAAAATTATTCTCCTTCCCGGACACTTTATAAAGCTTCCATAAATAACTGCAGCAGGAGGAAGTCAAGTTTTATTCTGAGATAGGAAAAGAGATGCTTAAAAAGCAATTTTTAAAGGCATTGAGTAGAGTTGGAGGAAATCCATCCCCAGTGCCCACGTTGCAGCAGGACCCTTCAGCACGGATGGACGCTGCCATGCAAGCAGCGCAGCTCTCTCCTTTCTGCGTGCATTGCGATGAAGGCTGCTAAGCAGGCATGAGATTTTCAGCTCCTGTACAAATCCATAAGCTCCCCCAAACCTTCCTCTTCTGCACACACAACAAATCCAAATGCCAAATATAGAACACAATTTCTCTCTCTCTCTTTTTTTTTTTTTTTTTTTTCCCTATTCTGGAGTGTTTGAAGCAAAACTATTTACCCCGTTTAAGCTTCGGATTTGCAAGTTTAAAGCTTTCACAGTTCCAGGTGCACCCAAAAAGATAAGGGAGCTAGGAGGTGCACTGCTGTACTTAAAAATAAATGAATAAAGCTGAGATTAATTTGAAGCTACTTCTTGGTACTAGGTATTTCTCCGTTATCTACTGCTATTATTATATTGACCTCATCTAAGCTGACAGGGGATAGCACAAAACCCTTGAAACAACAAAAGCGATGACCACTCATTGGCTCTACGTTTTCCTCTTGATTTTCTTCTTTTTTTTCTTTCCATGTCTCTGATACGCATTGGCAGAAGCGAGGGCAGCGATTTCTCAGGTCCCAGTTAATGAACACCAGCAGCATAGGACTGGGTGAGCGGGCAGAGCGGGAGGGAGGCAGTTTGGGGAGGTGTAACAACCATTTGAAAATGCCGGAGACCCCAAAATCTTGTAAGCAGGGAGGGAATGACTGGGCAGAAGAGAGCAGCGTGTTCCCCTGCACCGCCTTCTGCAACGGGGCTCCTCCTCTGCCGACGCCAAAAGCTGTGCCAGGACCAGCCTGGCGCAGGATGTGCTGAGCACCACCTCCCCTTTGGAAGCTGTTAGTGGGATTACTGGCAGGAGATGCAAAACCTGACTTCATAAAGCAGATCCCAACATATACTTGGCTGGACACAGGGGGAAGGAAAAAAAAAACAACATGCGAGGCTTTACAAATATAATGAGACTGTAGAAGCAGCCTGGGAGTTGAGGGATCGGTGCTGTGCATGACTCAGTGGAAAGATGCGAGTCAGGGCTTTGTGGAAGAAGCTTTGGGAGAGGAGTTCAGGGCTGAGATGAGATTAATCTACTAGCAAGATCTGCCCAGACATGGCTATTGTATTAGGAGGGAGATTACTGCTTATGGCTCCTCAAAATGAGCTTCGAGGCAACTAAACAAGCTGTAATGATGGGTCCCCTCCTTACTCAGTGGCTTTGCTTCATTCAGCACGTCTGGAACAGGGGTGGATTTATGTGAGGACGGATGCTGTGGGTCCTGAGAAGCAGGACATCCTTGCGGGAGCCACGCTGGCCCCACTCAGGGACAAACTGGCTCCCTTGAGCCCTGTGCCCCACTTCTGCTGGCCTTTTCCCTTGCTCTTCCTCCTCCTGCCTGCTGGAGGCTGGACATGAAAGTCCTGTCCACCAGAGGGTGGGGAGCCAGCACACAGCATCATGCCGCCAGCATCCTGGATCATTGATGAGGACACATGGCTGGTGCACCCACAAGCCTACTCTTGGGTAGGCACAGCAAATACAGACAATTCTTGGGGGGGAAAAAAAAAAAAGTGACATTTCTGTAGCTTCAACAAGTGGTTTGGAGCTGAAATAAGCTGTCAATGTTCATCTGTCTCTGGGAGTTAAAGCTTATGTAGTGGGATTTTAGTCCAGGTCAGGAAAAACATACATTTTGAAAGTTACTTGTTTTCTTGTCTTTATTTTTGAAAGTCATTTGCTGCATTTTATTTTGTCAGCTTTCTCTCTCTTGAAAGCTCAATACCACCCACAGCACTGGGTACTGCTGAGCTCTGGCTCTCGGTCAAATCCTCTTGCCTTCAGGGAGATGGAAACTAATCAATGAGGAATACTAAACAATGCAAAAGCTGCAATGATTTAATGTTTCCCACAAAGGTCAGAGCCCCCCAGCAGCTCCACGATAACACTGAGCTGAAGGCAGCATGGGGAGATAACACATCTCAGAGATACGCTCTCATTCCTCTGTTTCTGCAGGAGATGTTTTCTTATGTGACAGAAAAGATCCTGCTGCTGAGCAGGCTCAGGCTGGCCAGGCTGCTGGGTTTGTTCTAGACTGAGCTTAGATTTTCCAGGTGCTCATGGGGAGCCTGGGCTGTCTCAGCCCTGGGTTTGCAGGTGTGGGTTCAGGGGGGCAAGGCATCCCGCTGCGGTGCTTCAGTCCCTTTGCCCAGTCTGAGAGTCTCCAGGGTTTTCCTGGGAATGGGGTGATGCATTCATGTTGCTCCAGGGGTGCTCAGCAGATCTTGCCACCGAGATGTTGGGATCCTTCAACTGACCACATATAACTCATCCACCCAACTGCTGCTCCCTCCAGCTGCCCAAGGCGGGGGGTTCACTGGATCCCTGATAAGAGTTTTTAACCCAGATTCAGCCCAAGGTTCAAGTCTTGCTTTGGCACCTTACCTCCCTTTCCAAAGATGAGTGATGCTGGGATCCAAGGAGGGCTCTCGTGACTCACTGTTCAAGGGAGGGTGCAGGACGCAGCCCAGCCCGTGGGAGCAGGTGTACCTATTGACCATAGGAAAGTAATAGAAACGTAAATCCTGAGGTATACTCACATCTCTGTTATTTTTCTCTATACAGGTCCTTTTCCTAATCCTGTGGCATCAATGACAATTTTAAATAATCCCCAAGTGGAGATTAAATTTCTGGTTCAGCACTTATTTTCTGAGCATTCATAACAAGTCAGTTCTTACCAGGTCTGGCACTTCTGCCTGTGTTGAAGAAGGATGATGACACTTAACTTTCATTTCTACAGCTATTAATATGAAGTGGCCCATAACACTTAATCACCAGTGTCAGCTGAGAGACTTCCCTAATTGAGACCAGCAGTCAGCTGATCCTTGTTTCTGTTTTATTAGCAAACTTGGTTAAAATTTAACTCTTTTATTTCAAGCATCACTGGCAGGGCTGAAAAGATGCAGACACAATAGTTCAATCCCGGATGACTGCTCAAGGTATTTTGTATTTAAGTTTGAACAAGGGTTTGTAAAAAAAAAAAAACAACAAAAAAACAAAAAACATAGCATTTAGCATCAGCGAGCAAAAAAGAGGAGCGGAAAGGACCTTGAATGATGCCAGGCTGCAGCAAGGCAGAGCCTGCTGGACAGAAACCCAAGGAGCCAAGATGTTTTGGAGATTGCTGTGAGCCATTGCATTTTGCATTCCAATTATTTTCCTCAAGTGCATAGTTAACTGACGGTAGTTGGTCCCCATCTAGTTTCTTGACAAGCAATTTATTGTTAGAAAGGATGGAAATCAGCAGGTGCTAATTCCATCCCAACGCCCCCCTTTCTCATCCCAAATCCTCCCATCTTCTTCATTTGCTCCTCTTAATGAGGTTTTGTATATTGCTACTGCACCTGGTTGCACACCACCGTTATGAATTTAATGTGCAAAGTTAAATGCAAACAGCATTTTAAAAAACCTTAGTAATTATAAAACACTTGAAAGCGTTCTCCCTCCCCCACTTTGTTTGCAGATTGTTCATTCATCCAGCTATTGTAATAATTTCTTGGAGGCAGTTTAACTCGTTCGAGACATTTTAGAGAAAAATGAGCATTAATTTTGATGACAGAAGTAGCAGGAGTAAAGGCAAGTGTTTGCCTTTATTCAGTGCAAATGGGAGAAAGAGTGAAAGCAGACTTTGTTAATCTAAACTCAAAACTGTCAGGTGAGGTTTTGGTCTCCTTGGAACCAACGACAAAAATTACTTAAAAATTCACTGAGTTCAGAAAAAGACAAAACCATACATGTAAGTGCTTTTACCTGAACAGAACGTGGCTGTCAACCTTCACTCCTCAGCGATGTGCTTCTGTGGTCGTGTAATCTGGGATTTTTTATTCTGAGGGCTTTCAGGATCAGCAGAGATGATTAATTATCCATCTAATTTGGAGCAAAAACAGTTTTGGTGAATGAAAGCATTGGAAGCATAATTACTTTGGGATCACAGTTTAAACTATATGCTAGATCAGCATTAGGGGATAAAGACAGAGTTTCTGAGGGATGCTTGTCCAGTCCTCAGATTCTCCTTAGTGCAGCTAAACCACAGTTTCTGAAATATTGTGCATTGGTAGAAATATTTGTCATCAGATCCGCTCAGCCTGTGAAGGCAACTCACATTGTTTGACCCACTGACCTCCTGTGGGAATGGTTGTTTCTGGACATGACTCACTTTCTTCTTCAGTTGCAAAATGAGGAATATCTTGCTGTCAGGAGAAGAGAGAGATTTAGAAACATCACAACTGGGTGGAATTGGGGGGCATTAAGGAAAATCCAGGTCTATCTTTGGACTGCACAAGTTAGCAGGGATGCTTCTCAGGGATGCTGCTTAGCAGGCGCAGAAATTTAATTTTCAGAGCAGGCTCTGGCAGAAGGGTGGTTCTCCCCGTGTGCTTACAGCGGCCAAAGCACCCTGCAGAGCCTGCCCAGTGCTCTGGCTGCACACAGGGTGCTGACATTCTGGTTTTTCGGTAGCTGTATTTCAAAGCCCTCTTAGACAAGCAGAAAGAGCTTTAAGCTTGCTTAAAGACTATAGATAATTGACAGCAAGTCAAAGTTTTGACTGGTGGGATGAACAGCTTGGCTTGAAGGTGCCTGATGCACTCCCAGCCCAGTGCCTTTGGGAGTGGGTGCAGCATCCCCACGGGTGCTCCAGCGGCAGCTCCCCCCCGGCCCCCAGCTCCCTCGCCTTACACACAGCCACTGGCCACTGCAGCAGAGCCATGGGCCTTTTAAGCCAAGCTTGCAGCAAAGCGAGGAGCTGGTTTAGCCTAGCCAACAGCAGCTGAAAGGCACAGCGGAGCGACATCGCCGTTTCGTTTTCTAATTTGTCTGAAATCTCAGCGGGCTGACACCTTCTAATTTGCTGTTTGTTGCTGCTCTCCTCGAAGTCCAGCTGATCGCTCTGTTGGTGCCAGCAGATCAATCTCGCCGAAACAGACTTATTTTTCTTCTAGTCTTGAAGAGGTTAGTTTTCCAAACATCTGCACTTACCTGCTGAGCTGAGCAAGATTGCTCTCGCTCGTCCGTGCTGCTCTCGCGTGCTGCCAGGCATTCCCGCAGCCCAGGGCAGAGCTGGAAGAGAGACTGGAGTCTGGCCCAACAGGTGGATTTTGATGTGTGTGGTGGTACTGGTGGGAGAGTGGCAAGAGAGAAGCACACTGAAAAAAGTCCATAGAGCTATTTTCATTCTCATTAGTTTTATAGTTGGATTAAATTGAGTTTGGCTGGCCAGGATGTGGTGGGAGAAGGATACAGGGTGGGCTTGCACAGGGTAGCTGTGGAAGGACACGTTGGAGCCCTGCACCGCAGAAGTGGGGCTGTGCCACCTCTTACCCCAGGAGAACTTCTGAGACCTCCAAATGTGCACATTCCAGCTCCACTACTGTCCCTCTCACTGAGTGCAAGCACACATCACCCTTCTCCTTTCCACTGCTCAAGCTTTGTACTGGACTGCTGGAGCACCTGCATCACCCCACTCTGTCCTCGGGGAGCAAGAGCTGCTCCAGCTGTATGCATTCATGGTGTTTGTTGTCACCTCTGTAGGGGACAGGATGAATTCTGCATGTAGGGTGTCATCTGGCCTTCATAGGAGCATCCTTCATGGGAAGCAAGTGACCTGCTGCAGCCCAGCCCCCTGGTAGAGAGGGGCTCAAATGCTGCATGGGGTGGTGGGAGGTGGGCAGCTAGCCATCCCCTTTTCTCAGGGCTCACGCTGACCCCAGCAAAGCTTTGCTTCTTTTGGCTTAAGAAAGGTTAGCGAAGAAATATCCTAGAAGCCCAAGAAATAATTCTCATTCTCATGATTCTGTGATTCTGTGATTCATAAAGGAAGAGCACTTAATTCAGTACTTTTTTAAAAAACAAGTAATTATTTCCTCAACACCAGAATTTGCTGAAAGCACTCCAAGTTCTGTTTTGCAAGCGCCATGGAACAAAATAATTGTGCAATTAGTAATGCATCTCACACTTCGTGAAATGAAAGATTTTTCACTTGCAACAAGTACAAAATGCAACATTTTGCTTTTCCATGGTGGGAAATCACTGGCCATTCCTTCCCCCTCCTCCCTATTTTAAGTGCACTGCAGTATGTAATTAATAAAGATAATAATAAATATCCTCCACAGAGCAGGAGACAGGAGATGAATGTGCGAATAGCACAGACACAGTGTGGATAGCTTGGGATTGCCAGAGCAGCCAGCAGCTTCCAGATATTAATTATAGCTCTCCAAGGAGGAGCTGCGTCCCCTCCAGCCCTTTCCAATGCGCCTGTGAAAGCGGGGCCATTCGCCCAGGGTCAACCAGCAGGTCCGTGGCCAGGCTGGGATGGGAGCCCAGCTGCTGTTCGCACAGGGCTTGTGCACCCAGCCGCGAGCTCCCGATTACTTGAGGGTTGCTGTTAATTCAGTGACCAGAATGATGTTTCTGTAGCTCGAGCATCCCCATGCTCAGGGCTCACAAGCGACTAGCCCATGCACGTTAACAAATGCCCCCCTGGTGCTGGTCCAGCCCATGGGAAAGGCTCTGCCTTAACTTGCCTCACTTGTATTTGGTGAGACAAACAAAACTGTTTCCTGGGCAATAGCATCCCCCTTCCCTGACAGGTACTGCTGGATAAAGAGCTTTCCTCTTCTCTTCAGCTCATGGCACACTCAGCCTGCTGCTGTGCTGGGAATTGCAAACAAACGTTTTTGCTTTTTAAAAAAAGTTCCTACCCTGAGCTGTGTCTCTCTGTCCCAGTCGCTCAGCTGCGGTGGACTGGGAGAGGGAGTGGGACACCCAGGGGCATCACAGCATGGAGGAACCGGACATGGGGGGTGCAAGAGCATCGCCTGGCAGAGCTCTGCCCCGACAGGAGCATGGCCCCACTGCTGCCCAGACCCCGAAGAACAAGGAGGTGTTAGTGTGGACAGGAGCAGTGGTGGACAGGAGAGCAGGGCAGGGCATGAGGTGGGCATGCCTGGGGATGGGCTGCACCAACACGGAGAGGTGCAAGCCCCCATGCAGAGCCCATGCCATTCCTCGTCCCTCTCCCCTCTCCGTTGCACACTCTGCTGAGCCTGGCAGCTTGGTCGGCTGTTTCCATGGCATGCCAGAGGTGTTTCGGAGGCAGGGCAGTCAGGGCAGCCTGGCAGGGATGTTAGCGGGGGCTTTTTGATGCATGCTAACGAGATGGTGCCTGGCAGAAAATGGGGCCAGCAGGGGTGGGCAAGTGGGAGCCGAGAGCGGCTTATCGCTCCTCCGCAGAAAGGGACTCTTGCAGAGACGGCGGCTGCTAAATAAATAAATAAGGCAAACATCAAACACCTCGACTTCCCACAGTCCCTGGCCTGTGTGCCTGCCCAGGGCTCCCAGCCACGTTCCCCCCAGCAGCTGATTAGCGGAGCGGCTGCTCTGACGCGGGATGCTGCAGGCAGGCGGCAGCGGCCGGGGATGCCAAGATTGCTTTTTGCCTAAAACTGAATTGCCTTGGAAATTAAATGCTGCTGTAGTCACAGAAGAACCAGTCCTGGGAGCCGGAGCAGGGCCTGTCAGTGTGATAAAAGGCTGAGGGACTATTTTTCCCCGATCAGGAAATGTTGTGCCAAGAGGGGGCTGGAGGACAGGAGACTGGAGGTGCTCGGATGGGTCTGAAGCCAAAGGCAGTGACAGCGCAGGACATGGTACGATGGGTGCTGAGCATCCCCTCATGCCTGCTGACATGGACTGACAAGTAATTGCTGAAATTACAATGCCAGAACAAAAGCTCTACCTAAAATGGTCTTTTTTGGCATGGGAAGGGCCCAGATGATGCTTATTTTCTTGGTTTCTAGAAGGAGGGTGACAAATGAAGGGGCATCTTTTGTTTTTCAGCCTCTTTAAGTCTCAATATTCCTCTTTCTTTCCTTCCCCTGCCTTCTCTCCTGCCCCTGCATGCCACCGTCCTTTGATGAGCCGCATTTATTGAAGACTCAAGGAGATTTGCCACATGTCACTTTCAAAGGTCCAGGGGCAGGAAGCTTTAATTGCCAGATTTTTCACACAGGGTGTTAAAATTTATTAAAGTCAGTTTCTCTGATTTCTCTTTAATGAGATGACAACTGTGTGTACAAGATAACATTAGGTTCAATTGGTGGGAAACTCACAGAGGGGTTTTAAGTAATCAGACCAAGAAAGAGAAAAAAATGAAACTCAAACCTGTGCTAGATCTCATGTCTTAAGGACTTAATTTGCAGCTCGATTTAAAGGTAAAAAAACTGGGATAATTCATTCAAACATTACAGCATGGCTGGAGATCTCCTTTTTAAGAGTCTTTCCTTGGGAAATGGGGCAGAAGGTGGGCTTTTGAGGTTGCTTGATTTTCAAGACAACACTTTTGACATTTCAGCCTGTTTCTCCAGGGCTGTGGCTACCCCTGTAAAAACAAAGATGGGATGAACAAGTAACAGGGGTTCACTTGGGGAAATGCATTAAACACAACTGCTTATGCTCTGGTTTACCCAGCTGTGAGCTACTCACCCTGTGCTGCATCAGCCCCTGCCAGCACTGAGACAGAGGGAGCAGCAGAGCTACACCCCACGTTCACAAGCCCTTTTTTTTCAGTCCCCCCCCCCGAGCACATATACCCCCCCTGACAGTGCACAGCCAGCTGGAAGGGAACCACACAAAACCAAGTGAAAAGACAACTCCCTCCAAACCAGGACACCCTGAAAGCACTGAAGCAACCGAGGGGAGAAAATTTAAAAAAAAAAAAAAAAAAAGTGCAACAAAAACCTGAACTTTTTCCCTCGGCCACCCTGGCTGCTCTCCTCCCTCAGCTTCATTTTCCCCCTCCTTTCGCTTGCTGCTACCTTCACACTGGATTTCACTGCCCTACTTTTGTCCAGCCTTCTCCTAGAGATAAGATAAACGCTATTTTCAATTAACAAGACTTGATTGCTGAAAGCAATAGGAGGCAGTTCATTTAGAGCCAGCAAATTAATTGAAACCTAAACATACGTAGTCAGTGTATAGCTGGGAGAGCAATTATCCCGATGATTCGGCCCTTGCCACGCAGGGCGGCAGGCAGCATCTGCGGCACCGCGGCTGGGTTTGCTCAACGGCACAGGCAGGAGAAGCTCGCGTTGCTGTCATCTTTTCTGAAGTTCCTCTCTTAGGCGCTTTTAGCCTACTTTTATCTTGAAAGAGAAAGCTCTCCATAGCTCTAGCTCTAGGTTAGAGTGAGAGGATGTGTCCTGGGATTGTGGCACTGGTGGGACCCAGAGCTGGTTTCTAAACAAGTGGTCAGATGTGATGAGATCTTCCTCCTCACACTCCTCCTCACTGGGGGGGGGGGCTTTTGTTGTTTTGTGAGAGCAGGACCAGGGCAATATTCACCAGCCACCCAGATCCCCTGCCTTTTGCAGCATTCACTAGAACAACTGTTTATGGACACACGGTGGGGTCTGGGACCTTGGTGACTTATTTTTCCTTAAAATTTGTTTATGCATGACAAACAGCAGAGGGGAGGAGCACACTCAGACAGTGAAAGAAATAGCCCATCCTAAGAAAGATCTTCCATGGCTTTTAAAAAGCTCAAATGCTTTTGGCCCTGCTGTTGCCCAGCAGTTGCTGGTTGCCGAGAGCCACCACAGCTTCTGTGCCACCATGTCCCTCATGAGCTGGGCTTGTGCCCTCCCATCACCCAGAGTGGACACATGTCCCTGTTCTTACAGTGTCAGGAAAAAAACCTCAGCATGTTTTGTCTCCTAAAACAGGTGGAAATGGGAAAACCTCAGAAATTGTCCAAACACTGATCTGAGCCATGGAGGAGCACCCACGTCTCCAAATATTTCCAGGGGTCACCTGCCCATTGGGCATCTCCTCTCCTTTACTGCCGGTGGCAAAGGACTGCTCAGGGCTTCATGACCGTGGCGAGGGGTGCATTTGGGATATGCAGCACCTGGACCCTGGGTAAGCTGTATCAGAGCAGTGAAGAGACACCACCTCACTCCACGGGATCATCACCAGCCTCGCTACCAGTATCCTGCAGCTCTTCAGCAACACCTCGCTTAAAAACCTACTGCTCCACAATTTACATATCAGGGCACTGTAGGAAACAGCCCACTCCCTAGCACGCAATCCACCTAGAAGTGGTAAAAAGCAGTAATTATGAGCCTGTCTCTACCAGAGATACGACAAGCTCACTGAACAAAATCATGTTTTCCCTGCTGCACCTCGCTGCCTCCAAGCCAACTGGCACAAAGACGCTGCTTTTTTATTCCTGTACAAATTGTGCTTTTAAGCCTTCCCTCCCTGCCAAGTGTAGGAGGACCCCCCACGTGTCAGCCCGTAGTATTTCCGCAGCGGGCTGTTCTCAGCCTAGCGCCTCTCAAAGCCAGCAAACCTGGTGCTCGTACAAATTTTCTCTCACCTTCGAGAGATGCTGACAAGGGGGGGAGGTCGGAGTGGTGCCCCAGTTACATAGCTGGCACCTCCGAAGGGAGCCAGCACGTTTGCAGGGAGCAGCTGAAGCTCATTAAATCAGGAAACTAACACCTACGGAGCGGCACGGCACTTTCCGCTCCCTCCCGGCTCGGCGCTGTGCTCACAGCCTTGCTGCGCCTTGTTGGGGACAAACTCCAGCACAGGTCCTTACAAGGTACTCGTTATGCACCAGCATTTTTTATTATCCTCCTCTCTCTCATTTTTTTTCTCATCTATCAGCTCGCTGTGTCCTTGGCCCCTTCTCCGTCTTGCTTTCCTCCCTGCTTAAATTTCAGGACAGAGTTCCCAGGCTGACAGACAGGTTGGAAAAACTTTCTGGAGAGACAACATGGGACTAGCTAGCCCAGGGAGGGACGAGCCCTCCTGCTATTGCTGAGTCCATGGCCCAATAACCTCACAAGCAGGGTTACAAACCCCTGGGACACCATAGAGAAGGAATCTCATAGATGCTGTTTGGGTGACTGTCCACTACGCTGCTGGTAGGCAGGAACAAAAATGAGACTGGAAAGGGTTTCTGCACCACTGAATTCCCAGTTACTCCAGTTTCAGGTCAGCTTCCTTGATGGTGGCTGGCTAGGATTATACATAATTTTTTGGTATCACACAGTAAGATTTTTCCCACCTGGAACTTTCTTGCAATGGCCTTTGAATGGGGCTTTTTTTTTTTTTTTAAGTGATTGTAGCATGTTGTGCCATTGCTGGCAACCATCAAGCATACCCAGATCTTCATCTGCTCTTCCCAGCAGTAGGAAGCCTTGCAGTCAGCCCCTAGATCATGATGTTGAACCACTGCCTTTCATCCTGCCTTTCTTTCCCCCAAATGCCCAGTCTTCCAATTCTTCATATGAATTAACAGTGGTTGCAAGATAAGCCCTTCAGAGAAACCATGCATATACCTGTCCTTCCACCCAGTTATGCTTTGCAGCACAACTCATTACCTTCTCTTTAGATGTCTCACTTTGACAACTCTTCTTTTACAGTCATCATTTTAGCTAATGAGCTCCCCCACAAAATCAGATGTGTTTGTGAAACACATTTACACTGAAACAACCACGCCTCCCTCACTTAGAAACACAAGCATCTTCAGGAGAAAAACAGACAAACAGAACAAACCACAGCAGTCTGTCATGATCTATTTTTGGGAACAGGGCTTTTTGTCTTGTTTGCTGACTGCTTGCACGAGTTTGGTTATTCCTCCCTGGCCTGAAGACAGGCTATATTTGCTCTTCCTGGCAGACAGCACTACCTGATACTGTATAGTTACCCAAAAGTATTTATTGGCCTGGGAAGTAGTTGGTTTTTCCTCTCCTGAGGGCATCCATTTCTGAGTTTTACCTCTGCTCAGTGTATAGAAAGTCTCTCTTGCTGTGCTTTGGTTGTCTTTACTGTTAATGTCACTCCCCCCACTTCAAACCCGTCTCCTACAACATCCCAGGCACATTGTTCAACAATTTTCAGGATGTCTCTTGACCCTTTTTAATCTCCATCCTATTGTTTCTACACAGCAGCTTCCATCAACAGCTGAAGAATTTGCTACCAAAGGGATTAACAGCTAGCCCCACAGCCCAGGATAAGGAAACTTTCTTTCCTGCACACCTGCATGGAGCCCAACTCAGCAGCCAAAGGAGAAAGCATTGACCGAGTTTCCCCTCCTACCTCTGGTATGAAAAGCAAGCGAGTGCCTTTTCTCCCATCTCCTCCATCGGTCCCAGAGAGGATGCAGATGGTGATTGATTGCAGAAGCCTCCCATGCATTTGGGCAGCAAACTGCCTCCCTCATTGCTTCCTAACCCCCAGCCCAGCTCTCCCAGCAAAGCCCTCCCACCACACCTTTATACCTCCTGGTCATCTCCCAGTTCTCCCCACTCTGGCCCAGCTTTTCAGGTAATAGCTGAGGGTGGGGTTAATCCTTTCTCCACCAACCTCCAGATACAGACCTTTATGCCGCAACCACACGTGTGGTCCTCTCTGTAGCATTAGGTGACACTGGGAACACCAGGGATGTGTCCTGTCCTGGAAAGCCATCCCTGTGCCCTGTGGAGGGAGGCAGTGCTGCTGTTGTGAAGTCCTAGCTAATTATAGGACCTAGCAAGCCAGACTCCAAACATTTACTGCAAAGCTACACATCTGGGCTTTGCTTCTCTTAAGCTTTAAAATATCTTTCTGAATTAATGTTTTGGTTCCTTCAAGAAACACAACAGAGAGGGAGGGTGAAGTGGCATTTCTCTTGCCTTACTGCATCAAACAACAGGTTGTTCTCTTCCTCTCTGACCTGGCACAAACTCATGGCATCATAAAATCCTTTTAAAAAAGGACAAGTGTTTGCAGTGTGTTTATGGAAATACTCAGCTCTGGGCTCCCTGGAAAAGTCAGGATGGTCTCGGCGGGGTGCCCTGCTGACTGTAGAAGAGGGGAGCCCTCTGGGAGCCAGGAGACCAGGCAGTGACCTTTCCCTTTGCCCAGGCTCCTTGTATAGCCCTGATCCCATGTGAATCTCTCTGTACCTCAGTTTCCCCTTTTCAGAAATGAACTTTATAGCCCTTTTGTGCTGATAACTGTAAAAGAGGATCCAGGACTCACTGAGGCAGTGTTCAGGCTCACTTGGTGGTTTTTGGACAATCAGCAAATGTACTAAAAAGACAGCATATGGTCTGTGAGGGGTGGGTAGATTTCTCTTACACCAGAGTGAAAACACTTCTTCAAATGAAACTGAAGAGCTGATCACACTATGGTCATGATGCTGTGTCAGGATCCTGTCAAAATACATTGCAGAGCAGATAGAAATTTTTGACATCTTGTTGAATTCTGCCAAATGTCTGGTGGGGTCTCAGAGAGGGTTGTTAGAGCCTAAAATTTGCTTACGAATCTCTGGGAAAATATGGTTTGTGGCTGCCAGGGTTGCAGCTAGAACCAATCCATTTCCCATCACAGATGCCAAGAGTCGACCTGGGGCAAGCTGGCCACAGAGGGGTTAACTTTCCCTCTGAGCATTCAACGAGTGAAACCCTAATAGTTCAGCTGTTTTCCTTTGGAAAGGACAATTAACAGCACCACGGGCTGCCCTTTCATCTCGCTGTATGGATTACCACACCAAAGGGAGTCGATAGGGAGGATGTAAAGGTCCTGACATTTCTTTCTCCAAAGAGCTGCTCTTTGTGCTCCTCTTTGATTTTTTAGGGGGTGGTTGCTTTATTTTTAGATGACACACACATGCATACGTGTGCAAGCACACGTGTACACGATGCTCTCTTTGAACATATCAATTTCTGCCCCTTTGGAAAGATCAATGATTTCTCTAAGAGGCCCTGTGAGGTTAGATTGTTTCCAAATATCTCCGCAAATATCTCCCAGCCAAAAAGTACATCAGCGGCTAAGAGTACTTACAATTCACTGTAAAACAACTGCTTTCTTAGAGGAAGAAAGTTTTACTAAGTCTATACCACGTCTCTTTCTACTACTCAGCTGAACCAGGATTCCAGCTTATGATGGCTATTGGCAAACGGACACACTGCAGCGCACATGGGAAAGAAAATCACAACAGCCTTTAGACAGATGGATGG
>NW_010120117.1:158147-174019 GCF_000699245.1 Pterocles gutturalis | reverse complement strand
TTTCCCTATGTTTATTAGACTGAAATTAGAAATGCTGATGACCACCATTAGTTAAAAACCCTGAAAAACAGAGAAAGTGGAAACCACCTCTATGGCAAGTACACAGGCATGGGGTCCTCCGCGCCCTTTGGGAGACCCTGTGGGCAGGATGGCACTGGTGTGCCACTGGTGTGCCCCAGCACTGCAGAATAGGGGCAGGAGGGGTTCCCTGGGCTGCTGACCTCCATCCCATCCCCTCCTGGACCCCATGGCAGAGCCAAACCTGCCTGTGTGCCTGTGCCGGTGTCACCCTTGCTGTGAGTACAGCAGAGAGGGGACGGAGGTGCCACAGATGAAAATGAAATACGGATAAAACGTGCTGACTGGAAGGGATGTTCTCTCTCTTTAAGAAAAAAAAAAAAAAACAAACCAAGAAAGAAAAAAAACCCACCAACCCAAACAAACTAAAAAGGCCTCCCCAAACCTAATGTATCAAATGCCTTATTCAGAAAACTTCCTGGAAATCTCAGTTTTTGTCTATCCAGTAATTACAGTCCATTTGGAGGTAGCCCTTGGCTACAAAAGGTACCTTCAGAAAGGTTTTAATCCTGCCCATCTGCCCTGCCTGTGGGGCTGTGCCTCCGCGCTGTGACTTCCCAGTTACAGCCCTTATCCAGGTCCACAGAGGAGAGGCAGTAAGAGCCCATTATATTTTAATAGCAATAGTCTGCAGCACTTAGGCAGGTGTTAGAGGGCTCGGCTGAGCTGTTAAGTGTAAGCGTCTCCTGCCCATGATGATTGCCATTGAGCACAGGGCTCTTGGGTTCCTCCTGAACTGCAATTGCTCCTGCACTCGCTCACAGCTGCCAGGCATGCGTCCCGTGGTGGCTCGGACCTCCTCCACTTTCCAGCCCACCCTGTCTCCAGGCTGGAGGGGACATCAGCTGAGATCACCCTCGAGTGGGACTCAGACCTCAGCTTTGTACAGACCCTTTCCATGTCCAGCGCTGAACTGCACTTGTCTGTGGGGTGATGGCTGTGAACAACCTGTGGCAGGTAAAGGATGACAGTAAATTTACTCCTCTCCATAGCAAGGAGGGTGGCAGTGAGCACGTGGACCCATGGGTGCTGTGGTTTAGTGGGGTGTTGGGGAAGTGCATCCCCTCCTGGGCTGCCCCCAGGAGCTGGGAAATGCCCAGCTGTGCTCTGGGAGATGCTCTGGGCTGGGAGATGCTGCTGAAATCGCTCCATGGGGTAAGCATGTGGCTACAAGATCCCTGTACCCCAGATGAGGAGCACGGAGCCACAGCAACCAGGTTACCTGAGGGCTCAGGCGCTGGCAGATTTGTCGTCCCGACTGTGGTGACGCTGCCTGGGGGTGTGAAGCATTGCTGGTACCAGTTATCCCAGTGGCCTTGCTGTGGGGTGAAGATGGGAGTGGCACCCCATGGCTGCTCATCTCAGGGCTTAGCTCAAGCCCACTGGTGACGGTGGTTTCCCTCGAATGCAGTGGCTTTGCGGAGCAATGCAGCCGGTGCTGTGTAAGGCTGTGCTGCTGGGAAAAGGGACACGCCACCTTCCCTGCTGTCACAGCCGTGAGTCCCTGCCACTGCCCTCCTGGTGTTAGTGCAGAAAGCTGGACTAGCCTTGGAAGGAGCTGAAACACTTTTGGTTTCATTATTTTGGTTTATTTTTATCTTTGGTTGGTTGGTTTTTTGTTTGGAAAGTTGTCCCAACCCACTGCAGCCAACAGCAGCTGGAGTCTGTGAAAGGGCATCAGCCACGCTGGAATCACCCATTTCCACCCCTGAGCATGGCTGCACTGGTCTAACTGGTTGTGAGGCCACACACCCACCTGGGACTGGGTGAACCCCTGCATCTACAGACAGTTCTGGTGGTGCCAGCTCCTTGTGAGGGAGATCTGGGTCCATAAGGGCTGAAACCAGCACAGCACCTCCCCAGGGCTTGGCTGCCAGGGCAGAGGATCTTCTTGCCTTTTTTTTTTTTTTTTGTGTGTGTGTGTGCTTTTGTTAAACTGGATGTGCAACGAGCTGAGCAAGGGCTCAGCAGCGTGCACAAGGTTGATGGGCAGGGAGGAGGGGAGAGGGGACGGGAGGGCAGTAGCCCCCCAAAAATGGTGCCATTCCTCCCAACCCTATGGATCACTTTGTAGTGACACTTATAGACAAGGAGCATTTTCTCTAACAAATATGAATCTAATGGATTAGGTCTGATCTAATTATGCATTCTGCATTAAGCTGATGCTCCCACTGTCTGTGGTTGCTCGCATAATTAAACTTAATGTACTTTTAATGATGTCTTCTTAACTCATGCATTCATATATGATTAGAATCAAACAGGACGAGCTGTCACGAGTCCAGGAGAGCTCTTTCAGCAGCTCCTGATGGGACTCAAGTTGAAATATTAATAATGCAGATTTCAAGGTTATCAACATGGGTTTTGAAGTGGGGAAAGCTTGTCACACAGTTTGAGCTAATCTGAGGCAACAAAACGGCTCCCCTTTCAAGTGCAGCCTCTTCCTGTGTCGCACATGTGCTCCTGGGAGCTGGGGAATTGAAGTTTTCCTTGGTAAAGATGTCTTTAGTAAATGAAATGCACTCTGTGCAGCAGCTAGCAAAGCAGCTGGGACGACAACTCTGTGGCACCTTTGGGGGGCTGCTGGCTGCTCTGTCCTGGCGTGCTCAATCTTCGCTCCTGTTTCCCTTTCCTGCTGCTTTTCTGAAAATTTGGAACACTTTATTCTAGGGTCTGGCAATCAGAAAGCAAACTCTACTTTTGTCTCTGCCCCTATTTGGTCAAGTGAGACCAGGCTGTGTTCCCCTCTCCCAGCCTCTGTCAGCTTTAACCTTCTTGGCGCAGGGAATGGGCTCCCTTCAGCTGTGCGTCACCTCGTGCAATGGGGCCTGATGGAGCTTTGGCATTGCTGCCCTGGCTCCAGCGTCCGACACGAAGCAGGTAACAATGCTCCAATGAAATGGTTATTTTTTGTCCTCTTTTTTCTGTTATTATGGAATTGTGTTTTCTTTTTTTCATTGGCCCATGGCATGGCAGACAGTTTTGAGTTCCTGAGAGCACATTGTGAAACTGTCTGAAACCCTTCCAATGGGAACGCATTGATTTATTACACTCTAATCCTGATGCGAACAACACCATGTACCTTTCATCTAAAAAGTCAGGACTTACAGAACACGACATGCTATTAATTTTGATGCCAGCTTGAACAGAAGAGGAATTACTGCCAAAGGGATCCGGAAAGCATGTTAAACCAGCCCTGCAGAGTAATGAACATACTTTGTGGCTGTTACATTACACCACATTGATCCTTAGGAACAAGGAGGTACCTTGGCAGCTAATTTGGGCCATCAAAGGCATCTCTTAATATCTGTGTATGCATATGTGTGTGTGTACATACTATAATTAGTGCATGAGAAAGGGATGTGCAAACACTGGCTAATTAAACTTCTCAGTATCCCTTCTGGGGGTGATGATTACTGGGTTTCACTGCTCTAGAGACAGCTCTCCCCTTCATTCACTCAGGTGCCAGCTCTGTGGAGATGCCGGCCAGCACCGTGCCCCTCTCCATCCCCAAGACATGTCTGGCTCCTGGCAGCCAGACAATGATGCCTCCTGGGGATAAATGCACACCAGCAAAAGGGAGATTAGTCTAAGTGCTCTGGGAACAGAAGGATAATGTAGCACTTTGCAAGATTGCAGCTCCATATAACACCCCATTTGCAGAAAGGCTCCTTGCTGCCCAAGTACAGTGTGATGGGTTATGGGATCACTTCTGTCCAGTGCAGAGCTGGATTCACATCTCTGCCCCCATCCCAAAGGCAGGTGAGTTCATTTATTTTCTAAAGCTGTACAGTGATATAGACTTCTCTGCAATAAGACAACCACCACGTACATACCCAGAGCCTACTCCAAGTCTTGGAGAGGAGTAGCTGGCAGTGCTGAGGGTGGTATTGATGTACAGATGAAGGACAGATGGACAGGAGATGATGGACAGAGGGAAATGGGAGGCGATGCTGCAGGTCAGGACTGAGTGGAAAATCAGAGTGGGAATGATCAGAATGCTGATGGAGACATCAGTCTCGAGCTACCCCTCCATGCCTAGAACCTTTTCCAGGTCCCTTCAGACTAAATTAATATATTTTATACACTCAAACCATCAGGACCAAGTTCCTGGAAAAGAACAGAGCAGCTCTGTGCAAGAAGGAAGCTGGGAGGGGTGTCGTTTTGTAAGAAAACTGGAGCAACGTGGAACCCCAGCAGTTTTGTCTGCCACTGTCTGGCATCATTTGAGCTGGGGTTTGCATGTGGATTTTGCTCCCAAAGCCCTGCCCTCCTGTGGGCTGGTGGGCAGCGGTGCATGGCATAGTGACATCCCTGTGGGCAGCAGAGATGCAAACATGGGAGCTTCAGCCAGCAGTGGGTGATCAAGACACAAAACCAGCACTGGTGGCTGGTGCCCATAGGTAACATGAAGGCAACAGTGAGATCTGTGTTTAAAACCTGTCAGCAGCTACAAAAGCCATTAGAGAACAGGCCACACAGATCTCTAAAAGGTATTTGGGGTTAATCTGGTACCTTTGCTGGTGGGAAGGGCCTGAACCCATCTCTTCCAGTCTCCAGGGTGGTGCTTCAGAGCAATCTCCACTAGCTAAGCCCAAATCTGCGCTGTTACTTCTCATGCCATGGCAGTGAAGAGTGCCAGCAGTGTCCTGAGGGTACCACACACCACTGTGATGGGTCATCTAAGCTCTGATATGTGCCTCAATGGTGGACCAACATGTTAGAAACATGCACAAAACCACTCTTCTGGAGACCCAGAGCCATGCATGAGACTTGGGTGACCGTCCATGTCATTGAAAACTGAGCACGAGCTTGTGTTCACAGTGAAAACTTCCCCACATCTCCCAAAACTTCTGATGGAGGTACGCAGCTGAGTTGCTGGAGCTGAGCAGGTTAGTGGAACCCACCGGGTTACAGCAAACATTGATGTACCCCTGCCCTGTCCCTTCACTGAGATTAGATGAGTAAATTCTCCTTGCATTTGATGGCACGTAGGCACATGGACAAACAAGTCCAGCCGAATCTTTTTGGAGCATCCCAGCTTTGTGTTCTGGTGCCAGTGTTATTGTCCCATAGCAAAGGGATGGACTGGGTGATGCACCTGTTCCTCACCTGCTGCACTTCAAGGTTCAGTGTTTTTTTGCTTCAACAACTGCTGAAGATGGTTTTGGATTCTTGCTGGTGACTTTCTTACACGGAATAATTGCTTTTGCCACTAGGGAGGGAATTTTGTCCTGTTTATACCAAGATACAAAGGAAAATTTTGTGTGCATGTCTGCAACCTCACTGGGAACCAAGAATGAACCACTGAGCAAGAAGAGCATTTTGAGACAGGATCCAAGCCCAGAGTACAGTACTGGATGCTTAAGCAATTGTGGAAGACCAAAATGGGCTGATCTGGCACAGTCTGCCCATGGGAAACATCTCCCTCAGGCCCCATGGACTGGGAGTCCCTTTGCTTTGAAGCCTGAGGGTCTGTAGCCCCTTACAAAATGTATTAATTCTGCCTCTTGCTGACTCTATGTTTAAAACTTACCAGTGGGTAAAAAACCCTTGTGAATGTTGGGGACCTTGAGTCTCTAACCACGGCCCTGTGGGGTGAGCTGAGATGCCTGGTCCAAGGCACTTTGGTATCTCAGCTTCCCCAGCCGATAAACGGGAATGATGCCATGGGGAAGGGAAGCCCTTCCAGCTCAGTGACACCGAGCGCTACATAAGAGCGTGACATCAGTAATTATAGTGAACCTCAGCAGCTGTCAGCATCTGTATAAATGTCCAAGGCCCTTTAAATCCTACTCGCTTTCCCCCTTCAACAGACTTTTGGATGAGGCATTTGGCAGGTTAATTGTGTGGAAACTGAGTGAGAAACATCTTGCATGTCCAAGCCTCTGAAAAAGCATGGGAGCTCCTAGGGAAGCTGACCCTGGCGAGGATTTTTGGACCAGTGCTGGTTCTGAATTGTCTCTGAGCTAACCATGCCTTCTCTCTCTGTAAAAAACAAGCCAAAATCCTCTAATAGCCCTCCTCAAAAAAATAACCCCACAAAACTCCAAACGAAGCAAAATTGAATAGTTGGTTTCCTGACTCTTGGGTAAATATTAGATAGATTCCCAATTTCAACCTGAAGCAGTTTATTTGGCTGCTGTTCACAAGTCAGACACAGCAATAATCAAGGAAATCTCATTTGATTCAGGTTGGGTAATATTGCCTGAGGGGTAACATCATTTTCATTTCCACACATCCAGCACTGGCACAAAACGGCATGGACAGGTATGAAAAATGGATCATGGATCCTTGGTGATAAAAATCCAGCTGATAGTTTAATTTTTGTGTAAATAATAATTACCAATAAAAATGTTGCTTGAAAAAAAAGAGAATGTGAAAAGAAAAACACTGTTGCATTTGATAAAGCAAAATCCTTTTCAGTATTGCCAAAAAAACAAAAAGAAAGAAAAAGAAAATACGAAAGAGAGTCAAAACAAATGTAGCTGTTAAATAAAAGATCCAGGTACCAAAGAGCAAAATTTAATGAAAGCCAAAACTGTTAAATATGGATTCCTGTTGAGAAAAAAAATGTCAATGTCTTTAAGAGTTTTACCATTACTCTATTTTTAAGAAAAGTGTAGTAAAAATACATATTACAAGTTAACATTTTTCCACGCTTTTGTCCTATTCATATTTTTTTTAACCCCTCCACTGATCAAAAGCCTTTAAAACCTATGTCTCACATCTTCACGTCACAGGCGGCCAGTCCTCGCACAGATGTGCTGCTTCTCACGAGTCTGTCCAACTGCCCGGTTGGGCTTCCCACACCCTGCTGCCTTGTGGTCCTGTCTTTGGAGGAGGACGGGGTGCTGATGGGTATCAGCAGCCTGCTCCCACCACTGTGCTGGCTGTGCAAGGTCTGAGACATGGCAAGAGCTGGGCCAGGAGATGCATCCGAGGGCTCTGGGCACAGAAACAGGCTAGCTTGTGGGATGCCTCCACTGTGCTAGCACTTACACAGAGCTGAAGTTAAAACTAAGAAAAGAAAAGCAGACAAAAAATAATGATAACCAACACAAAGTGACTTGAAGAGGTGTTTGGAGCGGCCGACAACAGAGTTCATGTTTGGTGATGAGAGATGAAGATCACAAGGGTTTCCAGTGGTGGAGAGAGGAAAACATATTGGCACAAGGCATGCTGTGCTCGTGCGTAGGACCTTGACTCTGACTTGCTGGTCTCCAAAGTGTTGCTTGCCAAGTGGGTAACTGGAACAGATACTTCAGACTGAGCTGGTGTTAAAGGTGGTAAATGTATTGCTCTGCACATTCATACACTAATGGAAACTGGTATTCTGGCAGATTCCAGCTGTACTTATGGACAGCTGCCTAGACAGATCCTCCTCGCAGACCTGTGCCAGTCATTTGCCTGCAACACTTTCTCTTCATCTGCCTCCCTTCTTTTCCTGCTCCTCTCTTGCTACGTTGCAGAAAAAAATTAAAAAAAAAAAAAAGCAAAGGAAAAAAAAGAAAAAAAGAAAAAAAAAAAAAGACAAAGCAGCTCTGAATGCTCTGATAGTGTCTCAGTCCCTGAACAGATATTTGCTGGGTCCTGTGAGAAGCTTTGAACTTTATTTGCCATCAGTGATGGACCTGTGAGATGGGACAAGGCTAAGTGTGTCCACTGTGGTCCCTGCCCCACAGATCTTCTCTCTCTCCAGATGCTGCCCAGGGAATCCTTCACTTCTGGGGAGGTGTCTCAGGCCCACCAGGGTGGGAAGCATTTGTCTGTCCATGCCAGCAATTCACAGAATGAACCTTTTGTCTGGTTCTGGAAAACCATCCTTGTTGCTTTGATCTCCGTGCCTGTGGTCGGACTCCCAGCTGCTTGTCTGACAGTGCGGGTTTCTGCAATACCGAGTTTGGGGTCAGCGACCTGATCTCCTGGCTTGTGGATGCTTCCCCCTCCCTAAGGATACACGAGTGGGAATCTGCTACTTTTGGCTTTGTTACCAGACAAGCCACAAGTCAATGGGAAGGCTGAGTTTGACCAGCCCTGATACTGTCAAATGTCATGGACACTTGGATGAAGCTCTTGTAGGGTCTCCTCCTTGGTTTGCTTCAGCAGTTCCTTCCAGGAGGCCATTCTGGCCAAGTATCTACAAAATGTCCCTCTTAATTAGAAAAATGGCCATAAAGGGATTTCAGAGCAAAAAGGCAGGGATATTCCCATTGCAGCCCCATGACTTCTAGCATGTTTTACTGGTTAATAGGCAGCCATCTAGAACTGGATGTCTTGAGATGGTCTATTCCTGGCTCAAGGTGGTTCCCTTATGTGACCACCAAAAAGGGAGCACACACAGAAGCTAAGCAATGAAGAAATGGTTCACAATTGCTTATTAGCCCCCAATAACCTAGGCAGGAGAGTCACATGTGAGGGGAATGTGGAATTTACTTCCTCTCTTCCATTAACACCAGCGGACCATGATCTTAGACCAACCATCTGCTCTAGTCTGCCGTGCATGATGCTCTCCACTCCAGGCACATTGTTCTTCTATTGAACCACCACTCATCATCTCTGGAAGGATTATCACTTTGTCCTCAGGTTACCTGGGGTTTTCAAACTCACTCATGACTTTGCCCCTGTAAAACAGCCTCGTGTTTTTGTTGAGGTTCTTTCTGGCATCAAAGTCCTTCCTGTTGCAGGGAGAGCCCTTCGCAGCTTGTTGCAATAACTCCACAGCCCGAGTTCACATCAGAACAACAGAAGGCAGAATCACTATGGACAAAAGGTGTCAATGCTGACACCCTGCAGGGAGTTCAACTTGCCATTTGTTGGATTTTCTTTTTGCTGTTAGTAGCTCAGACTTTATGGTTTGCATCCCAAACTAAACCAGATTGAAGGACTGAGCAGGGAGGGGGGAAAAGGCTGATGTTACCCTGACACCACAGGAATTAGTAAGAAAAAATATATATATTGCACACACCAAGACTTATTAACAACCAAGTTAAAACAAAATGGCATAGTCCTCATTAGTGTTCCAGTGGTTCTTTGATCAGGGATGGTTCACGAGTCTGTTAAATCCCATTACACTCTCCTTATTGCAGTACAGACCTGTTTCTGTTCTCCTGCCAGTGGATCTGTTTGCAAATAAAAAGGGAAATAGATTTGATTTCCTCAAGAAGATCCATCCAATAGTCCCTTCTGTCATCGTCATTTGTCTTGTTGGTGTTGGGTTTGTTTTTTGGCTCTGGAAGGGGTGGAGTTGGGCTGCCCCTGCTCTCACCCAGGCAATGGGTCAAAAGGCCAATTATAATCCCGTAGCTCCCAGGGACATGCCGGTGCTGTGGCTCATGCACGGGATCGTCTGCATGGATTTGGGGAAATCGTGGCTGACTACACGTCCATTTTCTCCACTGCCTCCTGCTGCAGCCGGCCTGGGAAGGGTTGATGTCCGTATGGCTTCGTTGATTGATTGCTGTGGGATTAAACAAAAACCCTTTTTAGGAAGGACGGGGGGGTCTCCCCCTGTCCTTAGCAATGTTGGAGAAATTACAATATAAACCAGTGTTGTCTTTCTGTCACTGTTTTCTCCCTCCTTGTCTCTGTTCAGACTCTCACTTTCTGCTTCTACTGCATCTGCTCTGTTAATTCTCATCTTTTCTGCATTCAAAATCAAAAGTTTCAGTAGTATTTTGGGTATAAAGCATACGTGCCATATGCAAAAACTATTCAAACTCCACAAGAACAGTCATCCTGGAGCTGAGCAGAGGTATTATACACACGTCCCCCATAGATATGCAATTACTACTCCAGTGCTGTTATGTATGGTGGACTCTGACTCACTGCAAGCATACGGTTAACTTTCCTCATGTGAGAAGTTGAGCATGTGCCTACGTTTTTGCCTACAGTGATGACTGAGGTAACCGGGAAACGCAAACCTAATTCAGGAAACCAAATCCCATCTTCCTGTTCCAGATACCATCCACACTGTTTGCTTTCAGAGGTCTAAGGAAACCACCTGTTTAGAACAACTAAACTAAAAGATGAAGCCAATTTGGTTTCTTTGTGTTGAAGCTATCTCTAAGGGCACCACCATCCTTTCTGGACTGGGATATCCAGGTGAAGAATTATCCAGAACAGATAAATATGGAACAACTATTCAGCCACTGGTGGTGGGAGCCAGCCAAAAGGACAACATTGGGAGGAACGATTCCTTCTCACAGTGGCTGGTTTTAACATGGCAAGAGCACTGCAAGCTAACGCTGACATGAGTTAGTGGGTCAGCCAACAGCAGGACAGAATCTCCTTAAGACTAGAACTATGGAGCTATTACATTCTGACACTCTCGTCGCAGTGTATTTACGATATACCTGGCTTTACAGTGTAGACAGGAATTCTAATTTAATTTTTTGTATATTCAGGAACATTAATTGCTCACATTATCTTACTCAATGTACCTCTCATTGCCTGTAGAATTGTCTGAACCCCAATGGGAAAAGAGCTATTGCGCATTTTCAGGGAATTAGAAATGTTATTATCGCTGACAAAACATTAAGCACGTTGTGAAATGGTGACATAAAACCCAAAGAAACTATGGCTTGTTTTCCTTCTGATTTTGGGTAAGTTTCAGAGCTCAGGGAAGTGAAAATTTCTCTAAATTTTATAAAACTCACTGCACACTTCATATACTCATACTGACTTCCATACTCATGGCAGAGGTCAAGATGAGGAAGAAAAGGCATCTGTTACTCTCACAGCACAGATCCCGCTGCACCCTTTTACACAATGGTATCTGAATAAGGGATCACCTCTGCCAGGCATCTGAGTCAAGATGTATCACAGATGCTGCATTAAATGTGTGTTCCTAAGCTTCTCAGATCTAATCCGCTCTTGACACAACACTCTGAAACTCAGGCACACCGCAGTTTAGGGCTGACACAAATCTCCTGGGTCATAGGAGGCATGCTTCTGCAAGACCATGACAGGGTGGAGAAAAAAAAAATTATGGGAGACACTGGAGGCCAATTTCTCTCCAAGAAGATCCATCATCCTGAATTTGGAGACCCACATCATCTGTTCCAGTACAACAATGCTCTGAGCATATATCACTGCTGCCAAACCTGCAAACGGTGCCAGCAGGGTGCCAGCAAAGGGAACAACAGGATCTGATTCATTACTGCACTACCCCAGTTTTATCTTGCTGGTAACTGCTTGGGTTTGGGGATTTTTTCATACTGCGGTAACGACTGTACCATGCTAACCCCAGCACACTTCATCCGTGCTGCACACGCATTGCCACGGTCTGCTCCCATTAATTTTAAGGAGCAGCAATGTGTTCCTGTGCATGACTTTGCTCTATATCTGGATTTTGAACTAGCACTATGCCACATGTCTGGTCTTGCATCAGCTCCCCATTATGGCCCATTTGACCCTCTTTTAGCTTCCTCTGAGTCTCCTGTTCCTCTCTAGCAAGCTGAGTGACACGGTCACTTTATTATCCCTATGTCTTGGCTTTCCACCCATGGTCTGGGCTGCATCCATCTCTGAAGGCAACTTTGGAGCCGGGGTAGGATCAGAGAGAAGGTGTGAAAGGCCGGGGAATGGGTTGCCACCTTCATCCGCTTTGATTCACTTCTGGACTTGTAACAAAACTCGATTAAGGCAACCAGCATGGCTAGTCCGAGCCCGCCGATGAGGATATAGAAAACCCCCGCCACATTGCTGAGACTCAGTGCGCTCGTCTTGTCCTAGAAGAGAAAGGAGAAGGGAGGGAGGGAGGGGAGGGCATGGGGGAAGGAGAACAATAAAATTAATATGAGATTGCTCTGGGAGGGATGCTGCACAATATAGCAATGTTGGCATTAATTCATTTCCCCCTTTAAATGAACAGGTGACATTTCTACAAGCATTTTCATTTCTTAATTTAGTGTCTAGTAAATCTAATGTTTCCCCCACACAAACAAATAAACATTTCTTCAGCAATATGACTCTTTATAAAGGTTTGGGATCTCCGTTTTTCAATCAGCTAACTTAAATGCTTATTTTACCCAAAATGCCTAGTTTAAATTATTGATTAAAGGAGGAAAAAAAAAAGTACTCTGCCTCTGTGACATTTTCTTGTCCCTGATGTCTCGCCTGAAATAACCCGTTCTCTTGGAAATGCTCATTCCTCCATTCCTAGATTGTTTCCCCCGCAAATTCTGTTGCTGAGCAACACATCGACATGGCTGGGGTTTTTTCTTTGCTTTTTTTTTTTTTCTTTTCCTCTTCAGTACTGAGGTTGAGGTGACACCTGAGCTGTCCTCAGAAACTCATTTGATTTCTGTGTAATAAGGCAGTTATTTCTTATGCAATCAAGACCCATTGATGCATGTCTAAGCTAATTATTTGGTTGGCAATAAATAGGGCTATTAACGGACCACAACTCACAGTCAGCAGCTACATTCTGATTTTACAATTGCCTAATGAATTGTCATGGCTCTCTGGGGAAGAGGCAAGTCTCAGAAAGACTCATTTCACTGCTGGGGAAACTGAGTTCCCATGTCTGATCCCAATGTCACTCAGTGCACACCTCAAAACCTTCTCCTCCATGCTGACCAGGTGGGCTTGGGGTGTTGGGGTAATCTGGGCAGCAGCAGGACCCAAAAGCTTGGCTCAGCTCTGTGTACAAGGCTCCTGTTTCTAGAACACTCTTCTCTATAGCGCAATCAGACAGAGGTCCTCTGCTCCGTGCTTGTTGCTGCTCTGCAATATCGACTCGATACCTATTTGCCGGTACAGATTCCCCAAGCGAGCCCAACAGGTCAGCACAAATCTGTTGGAGCGACCAGGGTCCGACCAGCATTGACAGCCCTGCTCCCTGGACATGGGAGGAAAATTGCATATGGATCATTTGAGATGCAGCAACACAGTTAAAGAAGAATATTTATGCCTGTAGAAGTGTCTGCAGTCAGTAATGAAGCCTCTGCATGGTTCCCTGCTAGTCCATGGACACGTGGACCGGTGGGTGGCACAGCTGGTTCCTCGCCCTTGTAGGACAGTTGATTCACTTGATTCGCTTGGCAGGTTTTACAATAAGCAACCCACAATTTCAGGAAGGGCAAGGATTCAGGAAGCAGAAAACTATACTGGAGTGATGTTGAAAGGGTCCAAAACCAAACACCAACATGAGCATGGAGGATTTTGATTCAAGAGCAGTCTGCCTGACACCGGCACTGTCTTTTAGGTATTTGCAAAAGGATTTGCAAAAAACATTTTGCAAAAGGATTCTGTCTTTTGCTGTATTAGGGTTGGATGGCAAAAAAAGTTAACCCACAAAGCATGAAAACATTTCCTTTCTCCAAATTAAAAAAACCTCTTGTAACATGACTTGGTTTTTTCTCGAAGAAGAAGAAAAGAGGGTTCCAGTAAAGAATGCTAAAAGAATGGGTTTTTTTTTCTACTGCTCCTTCATCTGGCTCCACTGCCCATGTGAGCTGCAAAGCTTCTGCCCCACTGGAGCTCTCACTGCAGACTCCAGTGCCACAGGGAGCAATTTTCCATCCTGAACCCTCTGATGAAGGATGCTGAGGTTTGGATAGGGGTCACTCCTGCAGAGTTTTGGTTGCTGGAAAAAACTCCCCAAGTGATCTCATTTTCCGTGCTTCGCTGTCGACATCGCTGCCAAGAGATTCACCGCTGTCACCATGAGTGTCGCACTGCTGCAGACCTGATGGTGGCCGCTGTTGGACAGGTTTGGTTTCTCCCTTGTACAATCTTCATATGCTGGTCAGTTTGCAATCTTGCCGATGCTTCCTGTGTGCTCTCTATAATGAGAGATTTCTGCTAACATCCTCTTAATTTCTGCAGTTTCCATATCTGAAGGATTATTTTTCTGGTCTTTTATAATCTGCCTTCATGTATTTTTTTCCCCCAGGCTTGACTGTACCTTTGTTCAGTCATCTCTTCTCTGCAGATTACTGGGTACACTTTTAAGCACCAGCTGAAAAATGTAGGGAGTTTTTTAGAGAAGATTTAGAAAAGCGGAGCAATTACTTGGAGAAAACTGGGTTACAACACATCAGGTACTTTGGCTCTTCAAATTCAGTCTGAAGGGGCTGCACCAGCTTCAGTCAGGGACAAAGACATTAGAGGTGGGCTGCACTCCTTGACATCCTAATTCTTTAGCCTGGCTCCTTAATGGAAAGTGGCTGCTTAGCACATGCTCTGTGCTCAGAGGGAAGGATGGGGACAGGGAAGGAGGTGGAATAGCCTATTTGTCTGTGTCTTACTAATAATTTTCAGCTCATACTTTGACCTTGATTTGATAGAAGGGTGGAGATCTCCAAGATATCAGGGACCTCCAAGCTTTGTGAAAAAGAATGACACTGTAGAGGAAAGAAAACCTACTAATGCTCTCACTCAAATGTATCAGCGCAATCCATACTAGGCATCAGAGACCCCACATGGGTCTTTGGCTTGCAGCCACAGGTCAGTAGGAAACCTGGCTTCCTTGGCTCTGCTGGGCATGGGAATACACAAATTTCAAGTTTTATGGGCCATGATACTCCTACATTTCCACCGTCAGTTTGGGGGCCATGGTCCAATAGGGCACTTTCTCAGCCGGCTGCAATGGCAGAGCGGTCTGGCAGCCAGGACAGGCTGCTGGTTCTTCATTTCTGCTTTCCTCCTGATGCCAGGGGCAAATGGACCAGTAAGCAATTGGTGACCCAAAGCAGTTTCCTGCACCACTATTTCATACAATCAATTTCACAGGTGTGTTTTTCTTGCATTTACTTTGCAGCAGCATTATTATTATTACTGTTAGTATTATTATTACTATTATTACTGTTATTACTACTGTTACTATAATTATTGGGACAATTTGGGTGCACTGAAAGTTGTCTTATCTGGGATAAGCATAATGAGGTACAGCAGTGGGAAAACCTGCTGGGAGGGAGAGAGCAGCCTGAGTTTCACCTCTGCCACAATAACAAGGTTTCTCCCAATGAGCCAGAGACACGGCAGCTTCCGCAGGGCACTGAGGCACACCAAACCGCGGGGGCACGGCTGATGACCCAGCCTGTTATCCTGTGCCAGGCTGAGAAGTGAAATTGCTCCTGTGGTGTTGCTTGACTTCTTGTTCATTCTTTCCTTTTTCTTTTCCTTTTTGCTTCCTCCCCTCTCCCAGCAGGACATGTAGAGATGCTTTCTGGGCTGGAGCAGCATCTTATTGCTCTCCCTGGCTGCAGGACCAGACCCACACGAAGGGTAGGAAACTCTGTATGCCCCACTGAAGCTTTGCCTGCTGTTTCCGTACACACTCCTGCCCTAATAATGCTCATAATAATAAAAAGTCCCAAATTACGCTAACTGCTTGAGAGGACCCTCCCCTCCTCACTGTTCAGGCTCTGTGACACCAGATGCTCTCCCGCAGAGCTGCCCATCACCGAGCCAGCTTGTTAGTGGGAGTGTAAATGTCACCGCTCATCTCCCGCAGCAGCGGAGCGCTGACGTGGGGGGAAGATTGGCAAGTGAAAAGAGAAAGAAAAACCCATCTTTCCGAAAGCCTGGCCTTGTTGCTGCAGCAACCAGGCACCTTCCAGTCTGTTCCTTTCAAACGTGGCACTGCGTCCGTCATCCTCTGTGTCAGTTTGTTCTCCTTGGCTGAAAGGCACTAAGGCCAAATTTGCCCAGTTTCCCAGCACGGCTGGTCCTTTTTTTTACCCTGCATGACCAGAGCCCATTGGCATCACAGGGTAATGGCACCTAGAGCTGTTGTGGTCTCCACAGAAGAGGGAATGTCCTTAGAGCAGTTGGTGGCTTCAGAAGTT
>NW_010120117.1:68147-153147 GCF_000699245.1 Pterocles gutturalis | reverse complement strand
AATGGCCCTGTATGCCCTGTGATATCATTGCCATGTCACCAAAAGGTCAAGGGATGGTTGCAGCACCATTCAAACACACACAGCCGAGAACACCCAGGACTTTGGGATGGCTGCGATGTTTCACAGGTGCATCTCCCCAGTCGTGGAAAACATTGCATGAGTCTGGGTGCTGAGCCAACTCTACCACGTAGACAGAAGACCAGTGATCTGGATTTAGGATAGCCTGCAAAACCCAAACTGTGCCACAGTCTGCCTTCAGACGTGTTCACACACCCCTCACTGATTTCGGTGGCAAACATCTGAGGGAGCAGCTTGACTCAGGACATGCAGCAGGAAGTTTTATCGGCTCTGCACAAGGGCACAGTTTGTTTCTGGGTGCTGGGTATCAGGTGCAATGCTGGGGTAGACATTGCATGAAAAAGAGGAAGAAAGCTAAGCACAGTGAGACAGAAATGTGAGAAAGCTTTAAAAAGCATGGAAGAGATGGAGGGCTGAACTGTCCACCAGCAGACCTCGAATATCAATAAAGCAGATCTTGAAAAAGGCCAAAGACCTTGTGGCTCTTGTCTCAGACAATTTGTGCATGTAGCACTGTGTACCGCACCAAGAAATCCTCACCAAGGGGGCTGTTCTCTTATATCACACTTCCAAAAAAAGCCTGGCTGTGAGCAAGAGGGATGTGCTGACCTCCACGAGCTCTGCCCGTTGGGATCCCATCCAAGCACTGGAGCCTTCACAAGGACTGGGAGCCTCCTTCAGGCAGAATCCAGCCTTCAAAAAGCAAAATCCAAATGCAGTCGAAGTCACTACCAGTCCAAGAGAAGGCAAAGGTGTAAACTGGAAGATGGCTGAATATTTTCCCTCTTTTACTGTAACAGTATTGTGATCAGAGTCTAAATTCAGTTCCCTTTAAAGCCAATAGAAGCATGTGAGTGCAGCTCCAGAAAGCATCTGACACAAAGTAAATCATAATAATTTCTGTCTTTGAAAACAGAATACAGGTTAATTAGCACTTTGGTGTCGGAACCATCTGCAAAAGATTAGTTAACTAATGAGCCAAAATACGTTGCAGCTTCTATGTGGGTACAAGGTATTAACAAAGTAAATGCACTGTGGTTTCCCTGAGCACAGTATCACCCATATGATTTTTGGGGCCATGTGCTAAGTGTTATATGTTATCGTTCCTAGGAAGCTTCAGTTCATTTAATTGTCTCTCTCTTCAGCTCATGGGGAGTACACAGAACAAGCTGTACTTCATCTTGAGTGTATTTTGATGGAAGACTTAGAGGTCTGGGGTCCTGAAAGAAAGTGGGTTTTTAACAGGGAACATTTTATGTTCTTTATCTCAAAAACCTCCCTATTCCTTGAGTCCAGACTCACATGGAGTTTCTTGGGTTTTCTTTCCTGTTTTGGATAATGTGCCTTTTGCCCTTTTTTTGATCACTCATCCAGCAGCAGAGAAGAGCTCCTGCCAGGTAAATGGATGGGTTTGCAGCTGCATGACTATCTCATGTCAGACAGGATCACACTTTGAACTGGCCCTTCTCAGCCATGCCTAAATGCAACTGAATTCTAACATCTGGAGGCCAAAAGACACTCAAAGCCAGATTCACCTAGAAGGAAGGAGCAAGCTCTTTCAGCAGCCCAAGAGACCTAACTGACAGTTTGGGAGGGTTGTTTGCACCTGCTACAATATGTAGAATTATTTTTGAAATTTCAACCTTGTTTTCATACATCTGTGGCAATATCCTGGCACTGTGTTCCCATGTAGAAGCAAGAAAAACAATGGTGAACTCATTTAGCATCTCTCTTGGATCCCTTCCTAATCAGCTATCCTAAATGCAGGAAAACTGGTCTAGCTACAAAAGGGACAGGTCGCAGCAAAAAAAATCAAAATGCAGTCCAGCTTCTAAACCACATCCTATCTAAGACAGGCCTGGCTCACATGTACCTCCAAGCCTCGTTCAGAGCTTTTCCTCTGTGGATGGAAGGGAGTGAAGATGGAGCCTGATTAAGGGACAGGCTGACCATGCTATACAGATGCCCCATGGATGTCACCTTGCTCAGGGCAACCTCTCACGTGCAGGACCCCAAGGGGAAAACAGACGCTGCATGATGACTTAGGGAACTACTAAGATTAAAACAATTAAAACAACAGGAACAAAACAAACGCAATGGGACAAAAAGTGACAGCAACTGTTCCCAAGAAACACCATTGGATGGAAAATCAAGCATTCCTCCTTTGCCATTAGGCCCATAAGAAACTTGTTCTACATGCAGTCAGGATGAAAAAGAGGAAACAGAAAAAAATGTTAGGAAATTTTTGAATCATGCCTAGCAGAGGGATGTCTGGAGCTGCAAAATTAAAGCAATGTGATTTTCTTTTTTGTTGCTTATTCCTCCTTTGCCATTAGGCCCATAAGAAATTTGTTCTACATGCAGCCAGGATGAAAAAGAGGAAACAGAAAGAAATGTTAGGAAATTTTGGAATCATGCCTAGCAGAGGGATGTTTGGAGCTGCAAAATTAAAACGATGTGATTTTCTATTTTGTTGTTTGTTTTTCTTAGAAGTACAATAAATGGCTCCTTCACATGCCAACAACTACAAGGCAGGTAGGATGTTCCTGTTTGCTTGTTTTTATAATATCAAAATTAGGATACAAGATTGATGTTTAAATAAATAAATAAATTGATTCAGCCCTGTATCCTAATTTCCATATTTGCAAGACAGCAAACAAACACTGGAGAGAATGCAACAGAAAGCATCTCAAAGCTGTGAGAATATATCCACCTTCATTTGGAGGGCCCCTAGTCATTTCAGAGCCTGAACCACAGTGGATGCAGGAATTGCCTTCTGGACACCTGCACTGCATTCATGAGCTTCTATAAAGATATGGGAAGTATGAATTCAATTTGTGCTGGGTTAATAAATGTAGTAATAAAAATGCTTAGACCTCATCCACTAGCAGTTGATACATCTTTGATTCTTTGGGCTGGCTTTGGCTTGGGAGCTGTGTGACCACACAAATCCATCATCAGATTCTCATCTGGTTTCTGGCAATCCAGATACCATGGATTAAGTGTGTCTGCATTGGGTTATGTTAGCAAGCAAGTATAAGGCCATGCATACGACTTTGGTCAAAATATTTTGATTAAAATATGTTCAATAAAAAACTAAAACAGCTGGAGCATCAATCAGATTACTTAAAGCTATGGCTTCTAGGGATTTACTAGTCTCACTAAATTCTTAAAACGCATATGCCTTATGATTGTGAAGTGAGGAACTTGCACAGCTGCTACCTCTAACAAGAATCAGATCCCAATCCCAGTTTGTAGATTGTGGTAACACTGCTCTGGGCAGGTCAGTTTGCACGATGCACTTTACAGGGGGCCAGCTCACATCCAGCAGGACGGCTGTGTGCAGGGCCCAAGCTCTGCTACCCGCTCAGATCTGCATCTGTACTTTTTAAGGGTTCTTCTTCTTAAAGGAACATCTGTGAAGATATTTCACATGACAGCAGGCAAAGGCATGTGACAGCTACAGGTTTGGGCTCAGAAATGCAGGGTTTGTGCCCCTTGAGACTTGCCATAAATTTGGTGCTTGCCAGGATCTGAATTGACTCAATGAATGAAAATACACACCTTTTGCAGGACTTTTTCAAAACTCTTCCAAATAGTATTTCATTTTAAGAAACATCAAAATGCTTTCCCCATGAGAACTCCCTCTGCAAGCATGGATCCAAGTCGGGGTAACACCATACTCTGCAAAGCTGTGCAGTTCACATGGCACAGGATGAGCATCCCTTCCGGATAATGCTCTGTGAAACCAATGGTTACACCACAGCAGCCCCCCTGCCATCACCTAATACAGCAGACACATTCACAGCAAGTGGATCAGCCAGGGTCCAGTTTCCAAATGCAGGGCTTGAAGAATTAGATGCTCTCATTGGTGCTCAACGGGAGCTGGGCATTTTACTTCCCTGCACATCATGCTGAGTTTTCATATCCCTTTCCCTCCACCTTCCCCACCTCCTTTCCCTAAGCTTTTGTGATTAACATGGCAATGGAGATTGAACTGTGTGCATACATTGATTTGCTGGGTGGTTTGGCAAAAGAAAGGAAATCCAAGCTACTTACCTCAGCGCAGACCCCTTTGGTGTTGCAATGCCATAGCCTTTGGAGTCCAAGTTACCTCCCACCTTCATGGTGTCACAGGGCTTCCGCTGCTCGATGTACTCGTTCATGGTGGACTCCAAGAGGTAGGCATACTTCCCTTTTGACTTCCTCACCCGGATCATCCCCTCTTCCGTCGTCCTCACAAAAACGGAGGGCTCGGCTGACTTCATGTACGTCCACATCTTCTCAAACACTGCTATTTTGGATCGCTGAGTAGGACAGCAGAAACCCAACAGAAGCGTTAACAGAGGTTTGGGTGCCTGACAAGGTTTCCAGCTTGGACTGAACACATACCCTCATATTGGATGGGGTGAGGAAGGCAAGAGGGGTAACGGGATGTTAATGAACCTCCTGCCATTTCTGCACCAGAGCCCAGACCAGCCCCTGATTTCTGCCACGTATTTGTGTATGGCAAGTGATTTTGTGGATCAAATCAAGGGCAGATCAAGCTAGAAAGAAGGAGACGGTTTCTTTTGGAGCTGCTCAGTGTAGCTCCTCAATAACATGAGGAAGCATATGGATATTCCATAATTGTGTTTACAGGCGCAGAATATCACACGTACTGGAGACACTGGCAGCCTTCGGAGTGGCACAGGGAAAACTGGAATTTTGCTGTTCTAAGGACAAGCTCAGCAGGTCCTAACATAAGGGGAAGCAAGACTAAAAACCAGACCTGAGCTGAGGATAAGAGAGGACAGGCACGGACGACTTGTCAAACAAGTGGCTAATCAAAATGTTTGCATTAAAGTTCTCTTTTTACCCTAAAAAACTCTTTAGTGGAGCCAGCTTCCAGGGTCCCATAGGCGATTTCTGTCTGCTTGGCCAAATCCTCCGCACTCTCGATGGGAGAAACCATCCTTTCCACGGTGAGGAAGGCAGCCAGGTTAGCTGTGTAGGAGGATATGATGATCAAGGTGAAGAACCACCAGACGCCACCGACTATGCGGCCAGAGAGAGACCTGGACACAGAGAGGAGAATCAGACAGGAGGGGTGTGAAGGTCCAAAAGGTGCAGCTTGCTCTTGCAGGCCCATCATTTACCCAGAGTCACATTCTCCAGCCACTTCCAGGGAAGCCAAAGGTCTGTTTTCAGTTCTCAATCTAGTTTTCAAGGTGTCAGTGTAATGAGAAGGGGGATAAAAAATTCACAGTGAAAAAAAATCAGCAATAAACTGATCCAATTTGCTTTGATTTTCAATTTGTTTCAGATTATACAATAATATTAATAATAAGACATGGAGACAACTGCCAGGAAGGTTTAGCTGGGCAGGGCAATGCCTACCTGAACAGCATCTCTGACGAGGTCTGTGTGTTCTGTCACATACCCCAGTGGGAAGGACCATCAGCCTGGAGCCAGACCAGATACACGGACCAGCTGGGATCACTAGGTCAGCTCCTCCATCCCCTAAGTTTAATAACCAATACTCTGTGTTTTTCTATAAGACATATTGAAGCTCAGAGAGGAGCTATGGCCTTAATGAATAATTTGCCTACTGACATTATCTGTTTTGTATTCAGCAGATGGTTAGACAAGATGTTCATAATAATGCCTTAAAATCTAGGTATTTTGCACTTGCTGCAATCAAATAGCCAATTATCTGTAACCATTGGACAGAAATAGAGGCAAATAAGTCAAGTAGGCATTAATTTATATTAAAATCTTTCCAAATAATTTTTAAGAGTGGAAGATAATTTGAGAGTGATGTCAGTATTCGTGCATTCTGTCTAAATTATTTATACGCTCCTTTTCTAGATGCAGAGCACTGTCCCAGACAGAAGGCAACTTACAGTGCTATTTTATAAAGCCAGACAGTCTGACTAGGGAGGACTTGCCCGTGAGAAACATCATTTATTTCTCCATGGGGGACCATGTCTCAGCGTTGCCTTTCTGCTGACCCGAGTCACTCCACAGAAACGCAATTTATCGGACAGCAACAGAGATATTCCAATCCAGCTAAGGGCACTGGACCAGCTCATGACAGTGTGTGCCATGCCGTGTCTGGTCTGCACAAATCCTTGGGTCCAGCTGCTATGGTTTACTGTGGTTTAACATGACTTGACAAACCAACCTCCGTGATCCATTGCTCCATTGAGGGAAAAAACACACTTTGCTAACACCGAAATTAGAGCTGGAAAGAGACTAAACCCACACAGCCCACCAGCTGCATGACTTGTCTAGGTTACACATTTCCAGTTTGTCCGGTCTGGTTTTAAACGCTGATGATGTGAGAGAAGCACCTCCAGCAGACATCACGTCATCTCCCCGTTTAGATCTACCCACCCTGAAATCTCTCTAGTCAAAACTCTTTGAGATCACTTCCCAGCAGAGCGCATGGATTGCCTTTGCACAGTGATGGAGCGCCCACACGCAGCACACGGGGCAGAGTGGAAAGCACGCGTTTTAATATGTGGAAATAAGACCCATCCCACCACACGCTGCCAGCCCTGCGCTCCTGGAGAACGCTGACAGCAGCCTTCACCCATGGCAGAGAGAACCTGCAGGGGATTACAGTGACAGGCAGGACAAGCGGTGTGTTTTACAGATGTGTGACCGAAGGGACTGCTGCCGTTAGAGATGGGTCAGGATTTCCTCTGCCCAGGGGCCTCATTTCAGAGCAGAGTCTCTGCCCTCCCCTCTGGTTTCTTTCTCCACGGGCTCTTCTGAAACGGCAGCAAAGTCCATCTCGCCATAAACCCAAGCTCAGTGAATGACTCTGAAGGATCCACCTGTCAAGGTCTTTCAGGGAAGCCTACAGGACCCATCTCCAAGGTGATACTGTAAGGAGTCCACAGATTCTTTTCTTAATCATTCACATCTTAAAAAGCAAGAAAGGTATGACAAATAAGATGTTTTCAGGCACAGTTTCCAACCATAAGCTATATGCTGGTTACCCCACGCTGCAGTGTCTTACACAAACCTCCTCCTTCGTTGGCTACTGCAGCAACATGGCTGAGCAGACCAGTGGTCCCTCATCCCAGATTACTTTCTTTTTATGCCTCTCATCACTGCCAGCCAGAGAGGGGGATCAGAGGTTTGTTGTGGGACTGGATGCTGTGGGAAAGGCAGGGAGATGGGTACTGTTCTTCTACCCTACGTTTAACTCTCTAAGAGAGACGTTCTCACCAAACAAGCTCTGGAGATGAATAGGGACCTCCAGGAGTGATTCACCCCCTCTAGCTCACATTGTGAGGAGGTTCCTCTGCAGACATCCCTCTCTATTGAATTTTGAAGGAACTGGGATGACTAGGTTGGACTAAACAGCTAATTTTTACATAGCTAAAGGTAGGTGAGATAAGTGTGACCACCATACTTGCCATCTGCAGAGGAAACTCAGTCTGCAGGACTGCCAGCACTTCACTTCTTGCTTCATATTTGTAGAGGGAGCGGGGAGGGAGGCAGCTATGGATTTAGCTCACATGGCTTCAGATTGATGGCAAGAGGAAAAAAATACCTGTCTCATTAGTCTGGATGATGTGTGCTCAGGGAAGGAAGCGCTCAGAAAAGGCACAGAGACATTAAACAAAAGTAACCGGATAATGTCAAACACAACAATCTCTGCTGATGAAGGCCACTTTGAGCTGGCAAAATCCATTTGCATGGCAAATAATCACATTCATCTCCAGCTGCAAATTATACAGCCTTTCCTTCCTGACGAAGCTGGGATATTTCTGCGACTTGTTTCAATCCCTTCAGCGGCAGTCAGCCGGATTCCTGCCTCTAGATGCTCAGCATCCTGGCGATATTCATTACTGGCTTATCCCACAGGGGCTGCCTGCTGTCAGCTGCAGATGGCTTATGCTTCCCGGCTCTGCACCTGGCATTGACAGCGTGAAGAAGTAACCAAGGGGTATGAGGCTGGGAGGTAACAAGGAGGGTGGGGAAAGAGGGAGAGGGGACAAGAGCTTCCTGGATGGGACAGGATGCGCGTCTGTGTCATGCACGGGTCTCATCTGGGCTGTGTCTGCTGCTGGTGCTGGTCATTTCTCCTCATCACATGAGATGCTCACTCTCATAGACAGCAGAGGAAAGAAGAGGAGATAAACAGTCTGTTATGGCTGACAGCGTGGCTAGGGCTTGTGTATGATGTTTTGTTGAAGAGACTGCTAATGGACAATGTTTGCCCTAATTGCTAGACTGACTTGGAGCTAGAAGCTGTGAATCTGAACTGCTCCATATGCACAGCAGAGAAAACATTCAGCACATGGCCTCTACAGGACATCGTCTTTCCGCTCCGTGGTTTTGCACCATCTGACACAAGGGAGTGCTGGCCAGTGATGAAGTCTCGTGAAAGCTAGTGCAACACAATAAAAAATACAATAATATTCATGATGAAACATCACACAAGCAGATGCGATCCCATGTGACATTCCTACAGCTCAACAGCAGTGAACACAAGTTAAACAGCGCAAGCTGGATTTCTCTGGATAACCATATTGCCTGTTCAGAATTCGAGCCAATGCCTGTTACTGCTTACCAGAAACAAGTTGTTGGAAAGACAATATCCATTATAACCTTGTTCTGTTACTTCCGTAGACCAAGCAGGAGAGCAGCAGTGCTACCATCACGGGACACATTTGCGAAAGTGCCTTGGTAATTGAGGAGATAATGTGCCATTTCTAGAAGTGACTTAGATACTTGGGAGCTAAAAGCCTGGTTGAAAGCCAGTGGGACTTAGAGTTATGTTTATGCTCTAGTAAAAGCAGTCATGGTGGAGTACATATACCTTGTTCTCTTAAGTCACTTTGAGGTTTTGAAAATCCCAGTCCACAGGTAGATTACAGAAAATGACCTTCCACTTGACTAACAAATGTTCTGCATTGAAATGCCCTAGCTCAAGTTCATTTCTCTTCACTAATGGGCAGGATGGGGTTTAAATCCTCTTGCACGGAAAATTCACGTCCCCATAGCTGTTCAAGCATAACGCAAAGGCAATCAGCTCTCTGCTGTGTGGAAACGAGTTAGTGACTCAGTCCTCTGCAGAGCTAGGGTGAGATGGAGCACCCTGGTTAGTACTTTACAGATATGCTAAGGTTCAGGTGTTTGGATTTGTCTATTTGACCTCCGGATTTATCCACATACATTACCAGAGTAATACTTGTGAACAGCAGGATCTAAAAAATACCAGAATAAAATAAACAAGGATAACAGTGAAAGAGGATTTAATGAATGGCTAATTCTGGGATGTGGAAAGGGATGAAATAGCTAGATAGACTAGATTGTTTATATTATTCCTTCTGCACCTACACTCTTCTTTCCTATACAACCCAAATTAAGATCTCTTGATTTCTTCTTCTAGTCCTGCCTGTGCTGGCTAAAATCTCTCCCCCTATCCTCTCCCTGACTTGAGGTCCTGCCTGGCCCCCCAGAATGGGGTGTTCCTTTCCAACATCACCCTTGCAGGAATAAATAGTAAATACTCTGCCCTCATTATCCATGGTGCACAATCTACTTAAAATTAGAGATGGTCGGGAATCAGAATTTCAGTGCCGTGGAAAATTCTTAAATTGTAAATGAAACCTTAATGTTCTCAATCAGAATGAAAAGATGATGGTCACAAATGTCCTCTTAAAGTAGCTTTCTGAAAATGGCTGGTTTGGGTCTGTTCAAGCTTTGCATTTTTCTATTACTTAATGTTCAATTTCTGAAAGGCTAAAAGGTATAATTTTAACATGGTAAACAATTTTGTTTCTGCTTTCTCATTACAAATAATTTTCTTTCAGCTTTTAGAATACATTAAACCCTTCCCTACCACATGTATAATTTAAAAGATAATTCTGCAATGTGCTATTTTATCTCTGTCTAATGGATAAACTGCAGATGTCCAAGATGAAAATAGTAATTTTGATTTTCTTACTTAGTAGACTTTTTTTTACCTTTCCTTGCAAAAGAACTGCATTTTGCCAGCAGAAAAGAGAAGAGAATTCTAAGTTTCCTTTGTTCCCATGAAGTGATCCTTTTTAATGTTCTAGACTTAACATTGATGGATTCTTCACAGAAAAAAAAATCATGCAGCTATAATCTCTTATTTCTTAAAACAAAATACAATCCTTGATCAAACAATTTGCTCTTTGATCTTATCCCTTACGGAAGGTAGGAAAAGCCGACAGGAGTTTGCCTCTGCTTTGCCATCTTATTAGAAGAGCATCATACATTTTCTGTGAAAAACATTAACAAGATCATCAGAAAATATACAAAGTAAACCTCACAGGAAAAATTTTCAAGCAGCAGCTCAGTTTTCTCCCCTTTCTCCCTTCCTCCTCCCCAAATCCATTTCTTAAGGAGAACTACACCTAACTGACAGTGTTTTAATTAGAAGCGCAAATCTGTGATTCTAAAGCCATCATAGCCTTGGAAGGATTTCCCAGATTTGCTGTTAAATACAACTCTAATAAAGGCTCACTTAGTCAACTGACATATTTGTCACTGAATGAATTTATGCAAAACTGTTGAAGGAAAAGCTCTTATATGCTTGTTCGACTGATTGTGGGTCAAATCCACTTCTGGTCTTCTACCCACACAGATCCTCTGATCTCCAACACTACTCTGCTAATTTGATACTGACTCTAGATAATTTCATGGGTCTATCTGAAGGCTGACTTGATAGTGGATTAGTTGCAAACATTTTTCCAGTTTTGCTCTTATTTTAAACAAATTTTCAACATTAAACTTTGTCAATGTAAATGAGCTTTGCTTTTTCTGTGTGTCACGGGCCATCTGGCACGATTGGTCTCACCATTTTATCTCCGACTCTGACATGAACCCTGGATTTACTTGAAAAGTCTGTGAATAGTCATAGATAGAGGAACAAACTTAGCGTGGGGTTGTGGAGCTGGGAACAGCTGGGTGCATCCATCACACGCACACGCTGCAGAGCTCTTATCCTCTTACTCTCTGCTAAGCCACGGGTAGTTTTGAATGAGCTACCAACTGTCTGTCATTAAATTGGAGTGATTATAATGCATGTTTCTCTGTCCATTCTGTATTATTAATTTTCTTGCCGTTATTAGTTTACATTTACTTATTACTGAATCCTACCTCCTGGCACAAGAGCCTGACGTCCCAACTGCAGTGCTGGGCTTTAACATGGAGCATCAAGAGAGCCCTTACAAACACAGAGGTAAGAATGTGTTCTATTGCCATTCTCATCTACCTCTCTCTGTGGTATAAATTCCTTCTACAGAGGTAAAGCAACTTTTCTCCAGAGGTAGCAGCTGCATATTTGGATCCCCTGTGGGTAACATTAACCAGTGAGACAGGCTAAGAAAGTTGCGGGTGCTCAGGTACAGCGAGTCTCATGCTGTTGCTCTCCTGCTTTTCTTTTTCTAATTTTTGCTTAAAAAAAAAAAAAAAAAGAAGAAAAAACATGACAGCTCCTTAACTTTTGTATACGGGCTAGAGATCTGTTTGTTCTCATGTTTTCAGGCAAACCACGCCAGCCCATTCGACTCCTGAAGCCAACACGCTGGAAGGAGGCAATATGGATTCCAGAATCCCAGCAGAAGTCCTTTTACCAAGGGGCCTTGGGGTCATCTGCTGTGTAAATATTGCAACAACCGAACATATTGTCTGCAAATATGCTGAATCTCACAGATTCAATGGGAGGATATATATCTGTAAGGCTTTAATTATAAGTCACAGTTTATTTACTGTTTCTTTCTCCCTAAGCTAATGGCCTTGGACAGCAGTATATGGTCCCTCTCTGACTGTTTCATCTCTTCTTTTCTAGAATATATTGACACTTTCTCCTTCAGTTTTCCTTTAATGGGCAAAACCTCTTTCTAAAATGAGTTTTCCTGCTTAGTCAGAAATGCATCATGCCACTTGTGCTTCTCCAGTCATTGGAGCTTGGATTGCTGCATTGCTAAGTATAAGCATGACTACATGGAGCAGCTACGTGCTGTTTGCAGGACATTCACTTAGCATTTTGACAGGCAAGAAAGACCTAGTGGCCGAAGCAGAGGACTAGCATCCAGGAGCTCTTTTTTTTTTTTTTTTTTTTTTTTGTTCCTTGGGAAGCCCTGCTACTTTATGGGATCCAGAGTAGCTTGCTTCATCTCCCTAGTTCAGTTCCCAGCTGTGGGAGAAGAGGATGAATCACATTTATGAACTTCATCTGGGTGGGTGGCCTGAAGCACTGGGCACCAGGTGGAATTTACCTCTGAGCTGCTTCTTCTCTCACTTTCCTTTCTGGAGACAATCCCAGCAGGGAGAGGCAACATCAAATGGGCTGAGCTATGCAGGGGGTCATTTATGGGCTCAATACCAGCCTGCAGGTTCTGCTCTCCTGTGGTCCTCAATGGCCACAAAATGCAGCCTGCAACCAACACAACTCACCTGCTCAGCTATGAAGTCTGGTGTTGGAAGCACTAGATGCTAAGCGAGCATGGACTGACAGGGACAACCAGCCCCCCTCAAACTTCAGCAAGACCCACGTACCAACCCATGACATAAAAACACTCCTGCAGAGCAGAACTGAGGTACGTTCTTCATTTGAGGGACACTCCGTCCCTGAGCAGCCAGAACTGGCTGCTAAGATAGGATGCTTATCCCTAAAAACGCAGGATAACACACCCAAATCTTCCAGAGGGTTGCTAAAAAACCATTAAGGAAAGGGCTAGGATAGAGGGATGAAGTGGAACCCTATGAAAAAATAACTGTGGTTGAAAGGCATAACAGACAGATTCACAGAAATACACAGTCGTCCTCTTAAGTACAGGCACAATGTTGCAAATCAGGGTAGTTGAGACTAGACTAGACTATTTTCAGTTGGAAAGGACCTACAATGATCATCTAGTCCAACCGCCTGACCAAGTTAAAGCATTTAAGGGACAAGTATTTCAACAGAGGTTTGCTGAGAAACACGTGGTCGCTTTGGGCTGCTCAGCAGCTCCGGTGAAAAGCAAAGTCATCCCTTTTCTGCAGTTTTGCCAGCTTTTGCTACAAGGAAAAAAAACGGCTCTTGTCATGCCTTTGAGCAAAAAATTTTTCTGTAAAAAAGGCTCTTTCGTATCTTTCTCACTTTGGTGACATTTGTTCGCTTTGCTGAGAAAAACTTACAAGGTGACAAGCATAAAATTTTGTCAGAAGCAGTTGCTGGAGCACCCCAGGAGATTCATTACTCAGGAACTTCCTCAACCTCAGATGGCCCCAAATTTAACAGCACTCATCCTTCTTTTTAAACAACCACCTATTGTGCTAAGGTCCTTTGCGGGGTTGCTAGATTTCATATGCTTTCCCTCAGTCTCTTCTTCAAAGCCTGTTTGATGAAAAAGCTTTTCTTTTCCCCAAAGATTTAATATATTTTGGATTATATGCTACCAGATCTAAATTTTTCCAAGATCCTCTTTAGCAGCTACATGTCCTCACAATTTAGAGCTCCATTTCTGAGACTTCTGGGCAACGTTACAATACGCTGGTTCAGACTTCTTACAGGATGCCTTGCCTTCTTTCTTTTTGGTTTTGTTTTTTTTTTTTTTTTGTCTGTCTTTTGTCAGATTTCCCAATCTGATGAGAGAAAGGCCTTTTCTGGGAGAAAAGTATTTTCTGCACTGGAAGATTTTCCCTCTGAGCAATATTCTGAAATACTCTTTACCTTTTCTCTCTCATTTCTAATGTAAAATGTGATCCCTCACCAAGACTGTACAAGTTACATTTTCTCTATTTGAATTTCTGATCCTTTCTTTTTCCTACAAGGGTGTATGTATTCCTTGTAGAAGTCATGAGGAATGAGTCTGGTCTCTCTTTCCAGACAGTGGTTTTTTGGAAGAGCTTTACATGCACAGGAGTGCCTGTCTTTTAACATTAAAACTCCCAAACTGTGAAGGGAAAACATGTTCAGCATTTCTGGTGCCCCTATTTCACCCGCTAAGATCCAGTTGGTGATTTTTTTTTTTAAATTATTTTTATTTTTATTTTTCAAGGCTTTGGAAACACTGCTGAGATGAAAAGCTGTCCCCTCCCTCTGTTTGCCACTCTGCAGCCTGAGATCTTGCTGCTTCTTGAGAGCTTCAAGAAATGAGAGAGAAAATTCCTCCTGCAGGAGAGCATCCAGTGCACTCAACTCCTGCAGCTGGCCCCTCGTGGACCCCTCTTCACATCTCACATCTATCCACAGTGTACAGGAACTTATTTTTACTGCTTTTCCCTCTCACCTTATGAGGACTCAAAATCTCCCCTCTTCGTTTCTACTCCCCTGTTCACACATTTGTTTCCTATTACTTCTCATCAGACTGTGTTGGGAGAATTCATTAGTATATATAACATGCTTTGAAGTTGCCAGATAACGGTGATGTAACACTTTTGCACTTCTTTAGGCTCTTTTATCTGAAGATCAAAGTAGTAAGTTATGATTACCATGATTGGATTATTGCTGCTTAGCCTGTGGATCCAAGGGTAAGCAGCAACTCTTCTGGGTAGGCATTAATCAGAATTACTGGATGATTTTATTAAAGAGGTGGAATGCCATAAAGTATGCCACATCTTAAAGAAAGGGGTGCATACATGAGCTGTGTGCCCTTTCCTACCATTTGATGATCTGAATCAGCTGGCCCCTAGCTGTCACTTGGCTCCTTTGATCCAAGTGATACTGGAAGGGAGACCAAGACACCACTGTGGAGGACTTCAGAGGTGAGTCCATGCTCTTCCACCTCCAGCTCCAGACCCTTGGTCCAAGCACAGCAAGGCTTTTGCCCCTATTTCTTAGCGTGACCTAGAGTTTGCTTTTCCCAATTACTCAGCTTCATCAAGCCTTTCACAATGAATAACCTGGCACCTCTGTCATATTTCATATTTTCAGTGGAAGGCCATGAGATTTTGGCCAACTCTGGGGATTAAACCAACAAAGAGCAGCTGTGGATGCTCTGAGCGTTATGAGCCAGAACAATCTGAACTGAGGAGCTCATTCCACTGTGTATCCAGAGAGTGTGCACATGATATCTTAGTGCTGATAAAAGTGATGTACAGCATATGGAAGAGTTATTTAATCAGGGCTTTCCTGTGAAAACACGCTCAGGGCTTCCCATCTTAGCTACCATATTTTTCTGGAGTGCCAACATTAAAGCAGTATGTGACAGGTGGCCTTGCAGAGGACACTACTTTAGGGAGATGGAGGTCATTCAGCTCTTCACAGCCCTTATTCTTCAACAAAAACACTTGGCAATCGACCTAGCTATTAGGAAGACACAACCACGCTCAGTCCTGACTGCAGCTCAGAGGATGTCAGACCCCAGCTGAGCTGACTGCTCAGGGATAACTGGTTATTGAAGGGAAGAAAATGAAAAGAGAAAGTGTGCTTCTCTTACTGATTGAAAATCAGCAAGTTGGAATACAGCATAATAGGGAATCCGTGGAGCCTTGAAGGGTCTCCTGCCAGAGTCATGGGGAAGGCTATGAATCTCAGAGGCACCCTTATAAATCTTCGTGCTACTCACGATCCCGAGCCAGTGCACAGCATCAGAAACACAAGCAGCACGTGCCATTTCCACACCAGAGACACCCTAATAAAACTTCCCAATAGGTTAAACAACAGGGCAATGCACTTTCCCCCCTTTTATTTTTAACTTTGTTTTCAATCAAAAATATGAGAAACATTTATTTAGTCCTGAAGAAAGATATTGCAAATATATTTTTAGCTTCATAAATCTGCTTTTGGATCAAGTGCTTGATTTCTTATTTTAAACACAGCTGGTAGAACGATTAGTAAATTTGTCACTCAATGGGGGGACTTTCAGCAAATTTCTTGCTGTCCCCCAGCAACCCCAATGGTAAGAGCCTGAAGTCAGAGCTGTGGAAGAGTGACTAGATATGCCTGATAGGGAAACCATCCTGAGGAAGTGTCTTACAGATCAGTGGAGGAAACATTCATTACCTCTGCAGCATTTAGCAATGTTCAGATGGCAGAGCGTGGAAATTCAAAAACCTCACTTTTCCTTTACACATAAAATTGCATTTTCCCAACAACATTCTCACAGTTGGCTATTTCCTTCTTCCGAGTCCTCTGTATCCTTCAGCATTTTTCCAAATGAAAAAGAAGATAGCAAGGATGATTATTTTAAAAGAATTTCCATTTTCCCCTGGCTGCCACATTTTGGTTGCCATGGAAGTACGCAAACTCCAAAGGGGCTTGTTTCGTTAGATATTGTGCAATTTGTCAAGCTGCTCCTCTGGTGAGTCACTTTCCCTGGTTAAGTGCGTTTCAGAAATAAGTGTGGTCATCAGTTCCTGGTGATTCGCAAGTACTGCTGTTACCCTGTGACCTGAATTTCCTCTCCCTGCACATAATTAACTCTGCCAGGTAGAGATAATTACAAAAGGATTTGGTAAACTTTTAAAAGGAAAGAAGACTCTTCCAGAAGTTGAAATCCTATTTTTTTTTTTTTTACTTTTATTCTTGACCAAGCTCAAGCAAACTATTAAGAACAAATAATCCTGAGCTTTGTCCCCACGGACAAGCCTCCAAGCCTCTTGGATTCACCCCACATTGCAGAAGGAGCAGGATGCTGAACAAACCTTGCTCCCAGCCTGGCTTGGCTGCCGCAGCCCCCAGGACAGCCCCAGCATGAGCTGCAGGTTGTACGTGCTCCTCAAGGAAATGACAAACTGCTTCTTCCTTCACTGCAAAATATGCCCTTTGCCTGCACAGTGAATCTAACTGGTGGCCAGCAACCTGGTCTGTAGGAGCAAGTACACTGTCCCCCATGTCCCCAGAGAGGCTTTAGCAAGCCCTGACAGCGAGCTCTGCTCCATCACCCCCAGGCCTTCCCGTGCAAACAGTGTGAGGGAAAAAAAAAAAGCACTGATCTTTTCTCATTGCTTGTGAGACTCGTGTCTTGGGAGAGCTTGCACAGCTCTCCAGTGGCTGTCCAGGACAAGGTAAGGTTTGAGGTTGTAATGGGTACTGCCAGGATGGCACCAGGACAAAAGACAGGCAGATGCTTGGAGTGTCAGAGAAGACACCTTCTGAAATCAAGAAGAGCCGTCAAATAAACGCCAAGGCTCAGCTTTCATTTCAGGAAGGAATTTAAATCCTTCTAATTGCTAAATGCAGCTGGTTCTAATTTCCCTAATTCTAAATTTTTAGCAAAATAAGTACCCTGCAAATGTAAATTTACAAAGGACAGAACAGAAATAATTCCTTTGAAACAACTCAAATAGAACCTCTCACTAAAAAAAGAGAAAAATTTTGTTCTAACCAATTTCTGATTTAGATCTTATCTAAAACTGGATAAAGTCTCGCAGTACTAGGAACATCTTGATGAAATTTAAAAGTGCTGCTATTTTTCAAAATCTCTAGAGCCTAATTTAGGGAAAAAAACTCAACAACTTATGGAGCAATTTTGCTGCTATTTCCACCAGCTCTATGGCTGAAGCATCCTGTGTTTTTTTTTCAATTGATCTAAAAACAAATGTAAATAAACAGGAAAAACAGCAGAAGAAAATGTTCAGCATTAATTACAGGCACATAATGAATACTCTTCCACAGAAACTGCTATGACTGAGTGCAACAGAAAGCCTGCAAAGGAGTGCAGTGAAATACAAGCCCAGCTACACACTGCATAGATCAGCCAGAGTGCACTGTTTCCATGTCACTAAGAACAAATAACAACGTCCACAGGATGCCTATAAATAATAGATTGTATCTATTGACTGGATAGCAGCCAGCATTTGTATCTCTCCTTCCCACCTCAGAGTGCCTTCATTCATCACCTCCGCGAGCAAACCTCCCCGAGCAGCACGTTCCTCCAGCCAGAGGGTCACGGCTCAGCATGGGCCAATGCACCCTGTGCAGGCACCAGGTCAGGGCTCTGCAGCGAGTTAAGACCCGTTTAACTCTTTATCCCAAGCCAGCTGAAGGGTGGATCACATCTTGCACCATGTCTCCTTGCACACAATAAAACCCCACAGTCTTTAAATCTTAAGTATGGCCCAACCATCTCCCAGCAGTGGTCCCCTATGGCACCTTGCACAGACCCAAAGGGATGCTCGTGCATCCCTGATGATGCTCTCGAATGTCCCCTCTCAAGCCTGTCTCTCTCCCAGACACAGGCTGTAATTAAAGCTTTATTAATCGTTTCACTTCCAGCACAGGCTGACCAGCTCATCTCCAGCTCTGTTCTCAGTCATGCAGATTATAATGAGCAATTTCAAGCTGTGTTGTCCAGGTACTGTGACATGATATCCTATTGTGTCATCACACCCTGTTGTGTCATCACACCCTTTCATGTCATCACACAACTATACATTTTCCTTCTACTCACGGTATGTTTTGATCTGAATCCAACATACACATTCTGTTTCCAACACAGTATAAAGAGAGGTCCCATGAAGCTGGATTTATTTTTGGAGAAGTCTGTTTGATTTTTCTCCGGCAGGGCACAAAGGATGGCTGCATTTACTGGGTGACACTGTGTGATAATTATCCTCCTGTCAAACTCCGGTGGGGACCAGATTCCTATAGTCCCTCAGCTGAGAGAAACTGTGTATATTCTATCTCATGGTATATTCTATCTCACAGTATCTTCACAGGAAGAATAAATGCCTTTCTGGAAGATATATTTTAGCCAAATATATTTAATTTTAGTCAAACATAAGTTTTCCGAGTCACAGTAAGAGCAACTGGATTAAATTTAATAGTCTCCGATATACAGGAAGTCTCTGTTGGGCTCAAACCATATGAAGCAATGCATTTTGAGATAACAAAAAATAGAAGAACAAGATGGGAAGCTGACAACAAAAATATATATTTTGCTCCCTGCTTTTTTGTCCCTTTTGCACCTATCAGATAATTTATTTGTCAAAAATGATGGGGCAAATGAAAAAGTCAGACGCCTCATTTTGCTGCTGAGGAGGCTGGGAAGTCCAGATGTCCCATCGGTCTCCTTCTTGACGGCCTCGGTCCGTCCTGAGTGAGGAATGGCAGCAACGTGCTGGCTGTTAGCAAGGTCCCACTCTCCACAGTTGCTACACATTGGGGTTATTGTAAGCTCTGAAGACAATTTATCAAATTACATTTCTGAAAAATGGTTCAATGTGAGTCGTACTTACTTCACACTTCTCTTGCTGCAGGGTCTCGCTATTGGCTGCGGGATATTTATTACCTCTGATGCCTGCTCTGAGAATCTCCTTTCCGGGTCTGTATTTCACATTTAAGGAGTGCTTTTGCAATTTCATGACTGTTTTCTGAAGTTAAGGTAACACTTTGCAACGCCTAATGGTTTATGGCCCGTTTCAGACTTCACTGATTTCTGCCCATTACTAGGAAACTACTCACAACTCCAAAATGCTGCTTCTCCCTCATTCTGCTGTGTTTCAGCCGGTACTTTGAAAGCACAGACTTTAAGGGCAACGACAGGGACCATCTCACCTCAACCAGGACAATTTAGTTCACATGGTAGTGACTGAACCGCAGCCAGTGTGGCCGCAGCTCGGTGACGGTGCAGAAGGGGGACGGCACGCTACCGTGGGAAATGCCCAAGAACTCCCAGCCTCCTTTGGTTGAAACTATGGACCTACAGCTGAGTGAGTCCATTTTGGGCTTAGGAAGGATGGATTCCTTGCTTACGCTCATGTAGCAGCATCCAAAGGCACAACGCAGACTGCCACTGGCTCTGGCTGGGACTCACAACTGGTTACTGCCTGGCCTTTGTCACACTCGTGCTGTCCATGCACAGACAAGAAGGTTTCAGAGCTTCAAGGACATCAGTCGACCTCACGCACAGCAGTCTCCTCACTCCTCAGGAGAAGAGGCTACGAGCACAGAACCCAGAGCTACGCTCTGTCTTGGACATCAGCAGGTCATCCAATTCCCCGTGTACCTTTAAAGTGCTTGGCAGGTTGTGACCAGCACACTTAAAAACCTGCTTAAAGTTCTGGTTAGTAAGTCAGGTGTCCTTAGAAAGGACACCACTTGCCTTCCAAAGCAAATTTTTTGTCTCTGTGGGGGACTGAAATTCCCTGGGGACTGGTCTGAGACTGCGGAACACACATTTACAAGAGCAGGCAGCTGCTGCAAACCTCACCACCCGCTGTGCTGAGTGATGTGTCTGTGGTTTTGATCTTTTCTTTTTTTTTTTTTTTTTTGAAAAATACATAGTGGCATATGCATTTAAAACAAACATGCTCTGAAAAAAAAAACAACCTAAAAACCTCCAGACAAATTTCCCCTACTCCTTCCCAAAACAAAACTGAAATAAACAAACCAAAACCTCTACAAAAACAAAATACACCCCTGCACTTGCTCCTTGCTGCTGGGGAGAGAATGACAGATGTATAACAGAAGCTATTTATGTTGGTTAATACGTTACTGGGGAGATGCTGAGAGATTGTAGTGGTAAGTTTAGAAGCAACCGGATAGGAAATATATTGGAATAGAGCAGATCCTCACCTGCCCACAATGTCATTCCACCAAGCATTCAATTCTAAGTGATGTGTCACAGAAATCCTGCACTAGGTTCGTGTGAAAAATACATGTGAAATACGGAGCACGCTCAGAGCCTTTCTGTACAACAGCATCCTACAGAAATTCTCACTCTTCTGCTTCCTCCTTGCTTTCACATTTCACAGAAATGTCCCCCTCCACTTGCAACCATCTCAAGGAGCTGTACTCAGAGTACTGGGAGTTATAATAATTCCCTTTTTTCCTTTTTCAAATTTTCTCTTCTTGCAAATATTTGGAGTCAGAAAGTGCTCTTGTGCTCCATGGGAAAATATTGGTTTCAATGAAATTGTAATATTCATTATCAGGATGATCAAATTAACAACATTAAAATAACAATGACAGAATCATTCTCATTTTCCATTTCAAAGCAAAATAAAACAACACTTTGAAATGGTTATTCAAAGCATGTTGTTTAGATAGAGAAAATCTTATTATTTGAATCCAAACCCACTGATCTTTCCCCTAAACTGTTTATTAAAGATAGTTTCAAATTTGCTATTCCACAGAGTCTCAGCTTTTCACCTCTCCATGCTTCTCCTTGGAACAGAAACTGACTATTGAAATGTCCCCAAAGGAACAACTTCTCTTTCCTAAATAAGAATAATGATGCCAGGAACAACAATGAGAATAAAAATCACAATAACCTGATCCTAATGCACAGGGCTGTGTTACCAGACAGCGATAAAGCTGAAATTCCCTCTGGTGGGAAGACTTTCCGAATGCTCCACCTGGACTCCGACTAATCGATGACCAGATGATAAAACACATTTACAAACACTCTCACTATCAGAGTGTCCTGCAGGCTCCTCTTTCCTCGCTGTCCCAAACTAATTATTTGGACAAACTGACATCCGATAGCCAACACACTGGTGCCTGCCCACCCTGCCATCCCACGGGAGCTGTGCTGAGCTGCACGGTGTTATCTCCAGCTGTCAATGGAGTTGTTTCTCCTTCTCGCCCTCCGAGCTTTCATACCATCCCAGAATGTGGGAAATTAACTTTTGCCTGTGTTCACCCACAAGACACGTCTCTGCTGAAATTTCCCTTGAAGAGAAGGGAGACAAAGCCCTGAAAAGGAAGGATGGGCAAAAAAGAAAACAAAATGCCTCTCTGAGGTTTGCTTTTATCAGAGCATCACTTCAGATGTCACCATGACATGTAAATGCAGAAATGCATATGCTGCCTGTAAATTCATTCTCATTACTGGCTTTGAGTCAAACCTGGCCAAAAATGTTCTTAGCCTAACCTGGGACACGTGTGCCTCTCAGAGCTGTGGAAAGAGCAGACGACAGCGGTGTCCTGCAGCATCTGGCAGCTTTGGTGCTTGGTCTGTCCACATGCTCTCTGTCCAACCCACATGGAATGATGGATACATATGAGCCATATCCCACGCCACAGCTCATTCATTCTTTTTCAGCCTCACAAACCCTAAGTACATCTGCCCTGGACACAAAACACTGGAGGTGTCAAAACCTTATCCCTGGCTCACCTCTGGTCCTGCCTCATGTGAATATACACATAGCAGAATAAAGAGCCCTCAGCTATTACAGACATCACTTACTGGACACACAACTTGTGTAAATAAACAAGAAAATCTATCAGAGACACTCTTGCAGCTATTTGGTTCCTATCCTTTTAATTATTTTTCTTTGCATTCTGACCACCTTTGTATGAACAAAGTATTGAGAAGATGTGTGTGTCATGGGCTCCTGCAGCAGGCAAAGTCTCTGTCATAAGGCTTGTGGGAATACAGCTCTCAAAAATGAAGGAGGTATTCCCAGACATTATTTACAAATAAATCTCTGCTTGTGTCCCTATCACAGATTTACATGTTCTGCATTTCATGTAGTTTTCTGACCACCTTATATTGTGCCAGCTTTTCCAAGAAGAATTATCTAAAAGTAATCACAAGAGCCATTAATTTATATAGACAATAAATGTCTCCACCAAAAGTTCCTTCAGTAACGCTTTGGACTTTGGGTCCTATGGAACTATTGACTGAAATGGGAACCAGACGCAAAACTCAATACTCCTCTGGCCTTTCTAAAGGCCAATAATTCTTAAAGCCACTCATAGTGCTCCATAATCTTTGGCACAGACCATATAACCTTTCACTGCGCACCTACTGTATTATTTCTCCCTACTTTACTGGAATTTTATAGCTTACCTATAATGCTAGAATGATCTTGTTTCTAACAGCAACAAAACACATGACTGACAAAAATCGATCGCAACTGGGTGGCTTTAGAAATTTTTTTTTTTTTTTGCATTTCTGTAAATTCCCTCAAAAGAACTCTCCAGGATAAATTCAGAATGGTATTTTTATGGTCCCAAGTTTGAGGACTCAAGTTCACGGCTGTGAGATCTGTGAACCCTTGGATCTTTTCAGAACCTGTAAGTGATTCACTAAACTACATTATGTTTCAGGAAGGAAGGTCAAACAAAAACCTGTTCAGCTCCAAAGCATGTAGAAAGATTAAACCATATGAACTGGAAGAAGGTTAATTGGGAAAGGCAACCTACCTTGGAGAAATATCACATCCCTGCTGCATGAAAGCTCCTAGGGAGAACCAGAGACTGTTGAATATCCCAAACTCATTCGTCTGGTCGTTGGCTGGCTGGTCCCGTCCTTCCTCGAATTCCTCGGTGTGCCACTCATAAGGGCTGAAGCGACTCACGAGGAAGAGGACAACGCTCACTCCAATGTAGGCAAAGACAATGCACATCCATATCTCGTAAGCCAAAGGGTCCAGAAAGGAAAAAACTCCTGGTTTGGACTTCTGAGGTTTTTTTATCATGATAGAGATACCTAAACTCATGAACGGTTTAGAAAAGTCTATAACCTCTTCTCGAACCAGAGTGATGGTTAATGGTGCCACAGCCACATCCGCCCTCTGAAAAGGAGAGACAGAAAAGAGATTTGCATTCTGGGGATAAAATAGATCTCCTAACTCCAGCTTATGCTCCTTTGATCTCTGTTTACCCCCACTATCTCAGAAGCAATCAGACAAAACCAATTGCAAGAGAAATGTTAAAAGAAGTAGCCCATAATATTGGTGGATTATTTCCATTTTATCAGTACTGATTACCAGTTCTGTTTTGAAATCACAGCATTTTCTTTTTGCAGCCACCTAGCTCTTTGTGTCTGATTTACCCACTGATGTCACAGTCTGATGCAGATGATTTTTGCTGAAAGAGCTTTATCATCCAGACATCACAAGAGGCAAGGAAAGGCCAATCGCCTGAAAACGGATGCCAGCGTGTTTACTTCCATCAGGAACTGCTTTTTGATTGCATAACTGATGCAGGAGATGAGGAAAAATGTTCCAGTGACACTGATGTGCACTCTCCACTTATTTTACAATCTGTCTTGAAAATGGAAAGGGAAACGCACTGAAATGGCTGTCGGCAGATACTGGGGAGCTACCAGCAGGAGACAGATCATCCCCTGCTCCAACACAGTGACACAGAGGCTTGGGCACTGATGCTCCCTACACTAATTTCCCCTTTCCCTAGGAGGGAAAATCAGAACCCTCTGAAGGATGACCTAAACACCACAGATTCTGAACTACCAAACCGAACCAGGTTTAGAAGTGCAGGGTGCAGATGTATATCTGAGATGATGGAAATGAGTGTCTAGATAGAAAGCAGCCTAGTCCTACTGCTCACCAGTCACATGCTGAGTGTTCAAATCTTGTCCTTCTTTCATCCTGCCATTATCATGCAAATATAAATTAGAGTAAAATGTGGAGATTCTACCCATGGGAAAGTTTGACGTTTCAATACTTCTTCTTCCAAAAATGGAAAGAAAAAGAATCTTGGAACTGTTGAAAGGAAACATTTTGACATTTCCATAGGCACAAAATATGCTGTCCCTCCCTAAATTAAAAAGTTTTACTTGGGTTGATTGTATTTTTGGAGCTGCAGTCCTCAAGACAGCTCAGGCTGACAGAAGGCAGGGCTCCTTTTAACTCTAGGGCTTCAATATGTTCTCAAGTACCAGCAGCTAAAGACAATGGACAAGGTTGGAAGCTCACCCCATAGACGAGTTCTCCCACCATGCCATTCCACGTTTTGGTGTCGGGGTCCCGGGCTCCATACTTCCCATCTCTGACGATCTCCAGCCTGTAGTGGTAGCCAACATGCTTCGCAATCTCAGCAGCGAGCTCCACACAGTAGCCTTCATACCTCTCGTTGCCTTCAAACTGGTTGGCATTCTTCTTGAGCATCACATATGGATCTTCCTGGCACAGAGCAGACCAATATTGAGGAATGCTCCACGTTCTGGAGACGCGTATCAGGGGCTCAGACTAGACCCCACTGTGTAGCTTCTGGTCCCCTTGCAAAGCTCTTGCTTTGTGTTTCTGTACCGAAGGGCACAGTCAATACACAAATGGGCTTATTTTAGAAGATAGGAGGTATGATTTTTATTGTGACATTCAGTTTATTCATGCAGAATCATGCAGCTTCTTGCAGGATTCCTGAGGGGAATGAAGTAGCTGGGGCAATTTGGGCACCAAACCTTTCACTGCAGTTCTAGAGGGGATATTTAGAGCATCGGAGCTGTGAATTTTTAAAAGCCCGTCTGCCTGTGGGGGCACAGGCAGAGTCAAATCTACTGGACAGGATAGCGCCTTAAGATTTTTAACTCAGTTTGGGTATTGTGTCTTCTCTGCAGACTTCCAGTAAGCATTCAACAAACAAGTCAGTAAAATTTCGTGTTTCTGCAGGGTAAGCGTGTGCAATGACACAATACATGATACCATACATTATGGTACCTATTATTCCTTCATTATTATAGTGGAGATTTGTTTTTAAAGCTATGATTCAGCCTCTCTGCACAATACAGCTTATCCTTCCCAAAATTACAGCCCCCATTCTGTGGGCTAAATACAAAGCACAGGTATAATGTTCCTAATTTACCTATGCTGATGCCTCTACTATCTTGTCATAATCTTTTGTGTTTTCTACACTTAAGCATGAGAGCTCTTTAATACCTATTTAATTAGCCACAGCAATTTTCAGATACCTTTATGGACCTGGCAGGAAATAGTAAATGCTGTTATTATTATTATTATTATTGTTATTGCTATTATAAAAATGATACAGTGCAAAGGAGGGCACATGAGGGGGAAGAGGGAGTCTGCACATCAGGGAGATGGAGGAGAGGGAGAGCTGGGATAGAAGTCACAGCACTTACTAGGATAGTTGTGACTATGTAAGTCCTGTTCTGGAGGCTTGTAGACTCATTGCCGCTTTGAGTGTCTATGGCTGCTGGAACCAACTTCTCATCTTCATTCCAGTAACCAATCTGCCAAATACAAAACCAGGATATCTCATTGATATCTCTTTGTAATATTAACCAAGATATGGTTACAGGGCCATGCAAGCAGGGTCAGCTCGCTCTCTATGTTCATACCCAAACAGAGTTCTCCTCTCCTGATTCTTGATGATGTTTGCTGGTGGGACCAGGAACTCCCCCATCCCACCATGCCTCCAGCCTGAAAATAACATGCATGATACGCTACAGCAGCAGAGTGCTTGCATGCACGTAAAAATATTTGGCACATGGTCCTGCGGGATTACTCCATCCCCTGCCTTATCCCTATGGCAAGGGTTCACACTTCCTCTGTATGGCTTCTGAATATTTTTCTGATGGTGAGCATGCCTTCTGCACGGCCAGATGCTATAGGGTGTTAAAATGCTGTCCTGCAGCTGAAAGCCTCCGTGAACATAGGAATGACTCTTAGGACATCTTGAGACAACAGGACAAAAAAAATCCAGTGAGAAAAAACTCCCAACTTTGGCCAGTGTCAAAAAGTTTGGGGTTATGAATAACCAGATCAGTTGTAATGGGAAGACCTCTCATGTTAAACTGTGCTTATTAATAATCAGGGATTTGGGCTGATCTATCACTGCTTGCAGGTAAAGCAGAGTGCCGCTGAATATCACTAGGAAGATCATTGTTGAGGTTATCCACTTTGAGAGCTTGATTTTATAAGAGGTTTTCCATCACCTCATGTAAGCATGAAGTTGCCTGAGTTCTGCTCCTGTGAAAGGAATTTTTTATCACAGTAAATGGGAAAGGGTATTAACACAGGGCACGACCAGGAGCCTGCTGATGGCAGATTAGAGATCATGACAGCTCAGAAGGAAAAATCTAAGCAGGCTTCTCATCTCTCTTCATTGCACAGACAAAAAGAAAGGAGAGCAAGGAAAGAGCTTCCAAAGCTCTGCCCTAGGGGAATGTGAATGGGGACATGTATGTTTGTTTTGCACCTCTAACCTGGTGGATCTAAGATACAATATGCATCGTGGCAGTGATGTACATGTCTTCCAAACAAGTATCATTTCTGTCAGTAAATACACAGCCAAACCAAGACATTTAGCTGTTGCACTTTTTCTCCTCTAGACTCTCTCCAGATTGACAACTTCTTAAAATTCAAAGCCCAAAACTGGACATAATACTGTATTTGTCCTCTTATGAATACCAAGCAGATGAACAAGACGAATTTTATGTCTTCAAAATGACACTTCTTTTTTTTCTCAATGAGAAATTTGCCTTTTTTCACTTGACTGTGGTGGGCTTTGATCTCACTTAGTCTGCTCTCGGGTGTAAGTATGAAATCTGGGGTAGGGGATGTAAATGTGGAGCTTTCACTCTTTTTCTTAGATCCAAACAAGTCTCTTATTTTTCAAAGGTCTGAGAGGGTGCAGAAGGAGGCCAGTGAATGCCCCATTCCAAAATATATGGTAGCTCTCCTTTATTGATGGAATAACTCAGTTATTCTTTGTTCTTCAGATGGGTAGTATCTAAGGCTAAGGTGGGACATGAGCACATAGAATCAGATTTTCAGAAGGATTAGTGTTTCAAGGGGTCAGCATCCCTGAACAAGGCCAGATTTTTCAAAGTGCCTGGAATATAGAAAGGGATCAAGACTCCAGAACAGCATGAATGTCTGTATAGCTATCAGGACATGGTTAAGCTCTTATCACTTCAAGGAGAGCAGAATTAGGTCAACATAAAGGGTTCACCTACACTGGCTAGGGCAGACAGCTTCTGCTTGGATCTGCCTTGGCTCATCTTTGGAAAAGAAAAGCAGGAGAGCAAAACCAGACAGTCTTGCAACTGGGACTGAGCCAACGTGCCCTGCCAATAGCAAGTCTGAGTGGGCCAAGCTTTTACTTTCCTGAAAATCCTTGTCCCACAGCAGAGATGCCCTTGTTGCTCTTGATAACCCCTTCCATATGTTGTCTTTTTTTAGTAATACACCATGAGTTTTCCCTTGTGTTTATCTTTGCACATGCAGGGAGCTGGGAACGCACTTGTGGTGACTCCACATGCAAGCCTTCATGAGCAGAAACGTCTGTTGAGATCTAACCACACCATAACTTGAACGCCGGACTGACACAGGATTTCAGGTTGCTCTATACTTTACCTTTCTGATCCCATCATGTTTCATCTCAATCACATGGAGAGTGTAGTTGGTCCTCCGTCCCTTCTCATTAAACTGAACGTTGCCAGACAATCCTTCAAAACGGACCTTAAAAACATAAATACCAATGAGGAGAACAAATGGGTCAGTATCCCACGTGGTGGGGATTTGTCAGCAGTAAGAGGTGAGGGGAGGAAGGATGGAGAATGCAGACATGTCTCTCAAATCCATGGAGGGAGACAGGACATCTGTCTGACAGCGGGCTTTTGCTTAGGTACATTCTTTACAGCATGCCTGGCCATGTGCACACCCTTTCTCTTAACTTACCCTTTCTTATAAAAACCCTTTCTCTTAAAACTTAGTGGTCTGCTACTGAGCTCAGTGATGCGTAAGAGCTGGATCATGTCTGTGAGCACATCACCTCTTAGGATGTGACAGTGAGCTAAATTAGCTCTGAACTCTTTGTGTTCTGTGGGTGTTTTTTTATATTTTCTAAATCTGACCTGGAGTCAGGATTTGGTAAAGAATTTGTCAGTCCAAATCAGGAACTGTATTTGGAGGAAATACGAAACCGTGGCCACAGCTCCCAGCTGCCACCTTTCGACAGAGAGGAGTCTATCAGTCAACAAGCACATTTAATTACCTCTGCACCAGCCTGGTAAAACCTGACAATTTAGTATTGTAAATGAGATTTGCATAGAAAACTTTTAATCATAAATCTCTGCTGATAACATCGCCAAGCTGAAGAGCATTGCTCACATCACATTCCACGTCCTGAACTCCTCTCAGTGTGGCCATTTGACTTGCTGCCAAAGTGCCCAGCCTGGTGCGGAGAAGGGCTTCCGACTGGGGTCACATATGGTGTGACCAGAGCAGGCAGTGGGGACCAGGACTGTGGGAAAAGGAGTGCAAGTTTGGGTGTCTCCAGCGGCCATGTGGAGGAGTACTCACACCACCAGATTCACTGGGAATTAAAGGTCTATTCTCAGCCCTTCCACTTGCTTCAGAAAAATCTATTGTCCCCGAATTGAAGTCTTCCCACATGCAAAATGGGAACAGGTATTTACTGCCTTTTTATGTGCCCTGACATCCTCAGAATAAAGACCCATAGTGAAGAAACGAGGATGAATCACTACGGAAGAAATCTGTTGCTAATCTGCTCAAACCGTGTTTGTTTTCTAGCTATTACCACAAAGGTTTGTCATGAAAATGAACATCTGCCAGTATTTTCTGAAGCTCCTTCAAGTCAAGAGGTATTCCTGGTGATACTTGGAGAAACATGCTTTTCCCTTCTCACAAGACACAACACATCCATAAAAGACAGATGCACTATTTTCCTAAGCACTGCTTTTTCATGGCCCCTTTGGTTTTCTTTTTTGGGTCTTGACTGATTCTGAAGCTCAGGTCACAGGTGCTCATGTTTTGTAGCTTTATATGCACTAAAAGGCAGGTGTACAGAACCAGTTTCCTCTGAATGAATGAAATCTGAATTGTCTGATATCCATGTGACACTGAAATGGCAAAAGGGGTCTCTCTCATCCATCCTGGAGGCTGCAGCACAGCTTTTCCATCATTTACTGTCCTCTGAGACCCCCTGAACCACTACCAGCCACAGTGAGGACTGATTTCAACAGTGCTAAGCACCAGTAAAGTCAACTGGAGTCATGGAGCATTTAAGCACATTTATGTATAAGACACGAGCATGTGGTTCTTTGCTGGGGGAGCTGCAGGAGAAGGATGCTATTGTGGCCTCCCGGTTTGCAGGGACTAGCTACTTGCTTACTAGAGGTGCTAACCAAATAACATTAGCAAAAAAAAAAATCAGTCAAAAATTATCATAATCTTTTCAAAGTAAAACTGAAACTTCAGTGCGTTGTTTTAAAGCGATATTTTGTGAGGTTTTTTTCCTGGAAAAAAAGTATTTATCTTTAATAAAAGCACACATTTTGCTGAGATGCATTAGATTTCTGTTTCTGAAAAACTGCAGAATGTTTTAAATTGCTTTTCATCTTTGCTCCTGCCATCCATGACTTCTTCCTACACTAAACAGAAATAAGGCAATTCAGGTGCTTATTCCAAACATTTGAGTAGAAATAAGTAGAGAAACCTTTTGCTTTTAAACAGCTTATAAAATTTTAGGCATTAGCAAATGGGAGGTGAAGAGAAAGCACACTGTGAATAGCTGCAAGAATTGCCCTAATTGTGAGTCTTTACAGAAAGGATAACTCAAACCTTCAATCTAATAGTAAGTTCTTCTATTTCCATCTGCCTTTCTTGCTACAATACTAAATGTTGGATGATTATTAAATTCATAGTTAAAATTTCCCTAGGAGACTTTTTCCCCTACCTGTTTCAGAGCCTTTTATTTTCACCATCTCAACTAAACTGATCAAACCTTTTGAAAACTATAATTTTTCAATGGTAAAGAATCAACTTTAGCAAATGGTTCATCATGTTCTTTGCCCAAAAGCACTACAGTTGAAAAATTAATACTTTTGAAATTGTTTTAATGAAGAGATGAGGAAACTTCAGAGGAGATCGTCCAACACACACCCAAAGTTGTATTTTCTAGCCATCTGATGTTGATATTCTATCCTCATAAATTCAATAAAGGAAAATGCTTGAGAACCCATTGCTCATTAGAAGACTTCCAAGTATTTCATATTTATTAGGTAACCAACCTCCCTAACGCATCAAGAAGGCTGATTTTATTACAAGGGTTTGGAGAAGCTCTGACAGTGATTTGCCCAAGGTCATACAGAAAGTCAATGACAGACTTAGGAAAAAATTGAATCCAAGCAATAAAATAAAATCAAAGGCAAGATTTAGTTTTAAAGAAATTGTTGTTTACCAGTAAGCCAAAACTGAATCAAAACAGAATACTTGGGGAAATTTACATATGATGCAAATTAACCAAATTAATTTTGATCTTCTTGCCTTCTTCACAGTTAAGGAAAGAACATGGGATAAGATATACTTGGATAACACTGAACTATCAGTGTTTATAAGGAATCCATCTATTTTATTCTGAAAAAAGAAAAATGCTAGAAATTAATGTCAGTCTTGAAATGTAATGAAATTTTGAAATGTTCTACCTTTATAAGTTTTGGAGTGTATTGTTTTTCTCTCTCACTCTAAATTTCATGTAGGTTTTTTTGTTTATTCAAAAATCTAATTTTTTTTTCAGGATGAAAAAAGCAAGATTATCAGATTTAAGGAATAAACTATCTAAATGCCTGTTATTAAGACTTTTACCAATCCTCATAGTATGAAACAAGCTACAGTCTGGGCTTTGAGAACATTTTGATGATAACCAACACATAAGGCAAAATTCACATGGTTTCAAGCTTCATTAGCAGTCTGGAACTGAAGCTGAGTTCACACAGAGTCAAAGGAGCTTCAAAAAACATGGTCTGAGCAGGTCTCTCTCTTGGGAAGGGGAAGATAAAAAGAGACATAAGATTTTATGAGATAATATTTTGGCTTTTCCATTCCAGAACTCAACAGAAATTAGAGAAGTCAAGGACACACCAGATGGTACCAGGAAAAGCAGTTTGCTGGATGTGACCCTGAACTCTCTAGGAGACCTGGCTCTAATGGGGAAGGCTCAGTTCCTCATCCCAAGTGATTGGTTTGAGCGTTTCTGCTGCTAATCCCACCTCTTCCCCCACCCACAGACTACATTCAGCCGTTCTTGCAGCACACACATCAGTTGGGTTTCGAACCTGCTGCAGAGCTCTCTGGATGTCGATGCCTTGTCCCCAGGGCACAGCCGGGTTGGCAAGGCAGTCCCCAGCGTTGCCGCGACGGGAGATGTCGATCCGCTGCCTCCGCAGGTTCTGAAAGGCCTCGGCCATCACCCGGACCCCGTCGTACGTTAGGGCTGATGTGTACTAGAAAGAGAAGAGGAGTTGTACGTTGCCTGTCAGGGTGAGCTGACCTCAGGCGTGCTACACTGGTTTGCCTCATGGCATTTTTTAGATGATTTGTCCTGTTTTCATCCTTCCATCTATGAAGATGAACAGCCTCTTGCTCCCTGTAATCACCACTGTCCTGTTGACTCGTGAAAGTTGGTACCTTCTCTCTCAGAGGACAGGAGAGCGAAGGAATGGGTCCTGATTCAGAACTAGGGGTGGCTCTGCTTTGCCTTTCAGTCTTCCAGCCCAGCTGCCTTCAGACTGCACTCCCTGAGGAGCACTCAGCCCTAAAAGCCATTCACCTGTAACCCAAGTCTTTGTGTTTAATCAGAATCTTTGACCTGAACCTTTAAGGAATACATTATACAGTGTAAGTGTGAGATACACAAAATCAAATAACAAGGGATCCTTTCTAGTCACAGGTGGACGCCAGAAAACCCTACTTCAATGTGCAAAAAATCTGCAAAAGTTGAGGTCACTCAAGCAGAAGCTTGTACAGAAAGGGTTTGAAGGGTGTTATTCTGAATAATAACCCTCAGACTTAATTTATTTTCCTATGATCACCTAGTGATTAATTTGTTTGCAACTTTCTCAAACTAATACTTCCGAAGTTAACATTTCTATTGCTGACTGTTTGTCACAAGTGTATTTGTTTTCAAATGTCAGCTAGAAAAAAAACAACCTCCCCCCTCTCCTTTCCCCTCTGCAGCTTCAGGGTCTTGTGTCTCTCTTAGGACTTAAAATATATTTCCCCTCTGTTGTACACACTGATTTGAAATGCTCAAAAAGAACATCTAGAAAGACGTTTTTTGTTACTGGATATCTAGTAAACAAGTCAAAGGCTACGAAGTTAATGAGGCTTTTTCTTCTCTATGTACTGAACATTATGAGATGTTTAATCCTTAGCTTTAAGGAGGGTAAAAGCAAGGAGGCTAAGTGAATACACCAACTTGTGTATTTCTTAGCAGACAGTACTACTGTCTATTATCATTTAGACAGTGTTGAGGCACCTAGAATGGATACTGTTCACAATCATATTAAATGATGGGTTTGCAGAATGAGATTAAAGAGCAAAGAGATGAGCATAACTTTAATTGAGCCAGATGGACCCTAAATTAAACATTATTTTTTTTTATACCACTTGCCTTTGGCCTCTTCCAGTCCACACGAGGATGCTCCCTGGCATCATTATTCCTCCACTGCTGCATAATCCTGGCGGGAACAGCATCCGTGTAATTCACCAACTGGAAGCCAGTTACATTGGCTCCGCTCTCCTTGAATTTGGTCAGGTCAATATCCATGAACCCCTAGTACAGGAGAGAAACAGGAGAAGCTCATTGGAGGAACATATCTCAGGGTGGATAAGAGGAATCCTGTCTATCCATGCATATGGCAGCCAGCTTAGGGAAAATCTCTTCCCTCTGCGAGGCAAGGTCTAGTTCAAGAGAGGCACCACTTCCCTTTCTCACAGGCTCTGAGCTGGACATATCTTCTTGTTTCCACCCAGGAAGACAAATAATCATATTAATAACAGCTCATTTGCAAGAAAACTAAAAGAGTAATGGAAAAATATATCCCAAATAATGCTTGGATGAAACTAATAAAATTCTCCAAATATATTAGAAAGAATTATTCACCCAGATGTAACTTTTATACAGAATTATTCACTCAGCTCTGGCTTTTATGCACTCAGTCACTGATCAATAGGCTACTTCTTTTCAAATCACAGTTTGCAGAGGAAAACAAATCCTGAACAATGAACTTTCAGCATATCAAGAAGTAAGTGGTTGGTCAGCTTGTCAAAGGAGTCTGTCTATTAGAAAAGCCAGTTTATAGGATTTGCTAATTTGGGAGGAAAAAAGGGTACTTTTTTGGACTTCAGATTACTAATAAAATACATTTCTTTTATTTCTTTGTTATTCTGCTCTACTTCTTGCCCACTGCATATGATGAACGCAAGTGCGCAAATACACATGTGTATTGGGGTGGAATTGTAGAATTAGTCACTGCTGTTGAGTCAGAAGCAAAAAAATAATTAGAGATACACTGCAAGCAATATGGAGAAGAGGTCATTTTTGGTGTCCCAGCTTTGATCCTGTCTCATCAGCACTCCTGCTATGCAAAACTGTTTGCTGTGCCTCCTTGCACAAGGCAGGTGCTTGGACAGATACTCTCCCCTCCTGCTTGGGCTGCTGTATGTGGCACAGGCTGATGTCTGGTGCTTTTTCTTTTGGAATACAAGCACAAGAGATGCAGCCAGTTATTTTCCCTACTACTGTTAACAACATAATGCACAAGGGAAAATGAATGTGAGGATTAATCATAATGCAACAGAAGAGCTTGCTCGAGGTCTGCCTTCCCCCTGCCCTCCACCACATGCTGCTGGTGCCTGTTCTCTGCGGGCACCTTCTCAACCTACCCCTGGGTTTCTCTGCCTTGCTTTGTCTCAAACATATGATGGTGTGAGTTAAAAAAGGCAAGTCACGTTGTTCCCAGGAGACACCAGTCAGGGTCCCAAACTGGTGTTCTCTGTGAACAGGCGGAGGGAGCTAATTACCTTATTCCCCTCCAAGGCCAGGATCAAGCCATTAGACAGAAACCGGTTTTGAGAACAGACAGCTTGCAAGGAAAAGACTAAATTGCCCTCTCACATCAGTGTCAGACCGAGGGAGTCCTAAGTGACTCAAAAATGTGTTTAAAGACTTTCACGCTTTTTCTTCCAGCTTTTTGTAAGCAATTTGGCATTTGCTTACAAGGCTGAGGACTGGATACGGGTGTACAGATGCTCTAAATAGATTATTTGTTTTGCTCCAAAGTGCAGTGATTTAGAGTAAAAAAAAAAAAAAAAAAAAGTTATATTTTGTGTGTATGTATTCCTCAGAATGCTGGTTAAACCCACATCAATCTTGTTTGTAATTGCTAGCGTAGGGGTTTCAGAAAGCCAGAGCTGTGATTAACAAATAGGAAATGCAGCAGGATAATTGTCCCTGACATCTTAATGCATTCCAGGCCAAGAGTTTTTTGACACGCAAAGCTCCTAAGGTTCGGTAAGAGGGACCTCACAGGTTGCCAACTGGTTATTCATGGCTGGGACCAAATTACACTGACATTTTGCTCCTGGGAGGTACTCAGGGGAAAAAGATCTGTCGAAAGAAACTACCACACAGCAACTTGAAGTTTGTGCCACCAGCTCCTCCCTGGAAGGCTACAAAGGCACGAAGAAAAGTCCAAGTTCACAGCAGAGTATGAGTAAGATGTCTGGTGTATTTAACCCTCTCAACAAACAGATTTAAATAGGAAAAGTAAAAAAAAAAGATTGTGACATCAGTGATGAGACAGCAGCAGTTGAAAACACTGTTTTTCACTGTTTTCCCCAAACCAAACCATTCTGAAACTGATGCAAGTATTCAAAAATATTCACTCGGATTCATCTTACATACAATTTAAGAATCATCTGAAGAGACAAAAGGAATTATTTCTTCCCCAAAGACTGTAATAACTTTTCCCCACTGATTTTTGACAGAATTCGAGTTCTTTAAAAAGTGTGGAGACCTCTGAGGATTTTCCATTTAAGGTAGCTGGGACCATAAAAGTCATAATTAACCTTGATTATATCTTTGCATTTCAGCTGTTATCAACTGCAGAAATAACTCTTTTCACCTGTTGTCCCTCCTCCACATGCCCCAGTACAAGGTCAGTATAGGAACGGTCCTAATTACAAAGGAATTTTAACCACTGCGCCACTGAAATCTGCTCAGAGCAGGTCTGGGTGACATGACAGCCAATGAACTGGGAATACCAGAGGTCAGGTCTTATAGAAAAGAATTCCCAAAGCAGGTGAATTCTTGCTGGCTAACATAAACAAAAATACATAAAATGTTATGAAAACTGACTCTTGAAAGTGCTTCTATTGACAAAGTAACATCAGGAATTAAATATGCTTATCTGTCTTCCTGGAATGTCAGTCAGTGCTTGTAGGAAACAGGAGAACAGCAGAATTACAATATTCGCAAGTAAAGAAATCATCAATCATCTGTCACTCTGTACTAACTATAGCCACATGTTGTAAAAAAGGGACCTTTTATTTAGTTTTCAATTGGCCATACTAGGAAAACAGAAAATACATTTTAAAAAAATGACTAAGAAAAGACTGCAACCCACTAGTGAGGGGCAGCAGACGTGCTTGTGCAGCAACATGTTTAGTATCAACCAGTCTGGGAAAGAACCAGCACAGAAATGCTTCCCTTCGTTATCTGACCAAGTACAACAAGGAGTGAGCGGTGCTGGAATGACATATTCCATGGGACCTCGGTGGCCAAAACCATTTCAAAAATTTGCCAGTGAATGCTGGAAAAAGCTAACTTTGCAGCCACATTTGGAGTGCAGCAGGCTGTTCAGGGAAATGAATTTGGAGGAATGTGACTTTCTTTATGCTCTTTAGACCTGATCCATTTGGGATGTAACTGTTGGAGATGCAGGATGCTTCACCTCCATACAGAGCACTGCCCGTCCCCCAGGGAGGAAGAGGAGGAATAGAGGAACTCTGCCAGCAGCCCTGCCAAAGCAGGCATAGCGGGACCCAGAGACAACACGGAGTTGCCCAGATGGGGTCACTGCCCAGGACGTAGGTACTCCAGCAGAGATGACGCTTCTGCAGGCATAGTTCTCTCTGGGAACCATCAAAACCAGTCTGGAAGGGACACGGCATCAGCCAGCCCAGCCCCTGCCTGGCAGCAGGATTAGCTGTCTTTTTGATTTAAAATCACTTTGCAAAATCATCTTGGCAAAACAGAGAATATGGATGGCCTCCTGCGTTGTGTATGCCTGGAAAATGCCTGGCTTTCTCTGAATGCCATCGAATTAACAGGCTGACAATAAACCACAAAAATCTGGACCCATCCGTGCTGATGGGCTGAGACAGCCTCCCTTCGCCATGCCTGCTCTGACTCACAGCGTCTGCAACACACAGTTTGAGCAACAGCCAGGCTCAGTTCAAAGGAGGAAACTTGCTCTTTACTCCCTGCCATGGACTCTTCTCTCTGCATTAATGAACCTCGCAAAGCGATTACATGCATAAGTCCTGCTGCTAGTAAATAATATGGGCTGCTGTTACAGCCCTTCATGCCTTCAAACAGAAAACAGAACAGCACTGGGAAGGGTTTTTTCCTCATTGTGTTTTCCTTGCTGCATCTATTCTTTATGTTGTTCTTAAGCTGAAAACATTTTTCAGCCAGAGGTTGTTTTACTGTCCTATTCGCTGCCATGGTTGCTGGGAGAGGTGTCAGCAAGTCACACATTTATATTCCTCTTCACTGCTTGTGGGCTCAATCATCAAAGGAAATGCATAATGCAGGAAGACTGATGACTTGAAATGGGCCTCATGAATCCATCTTGATTAACTGGCCCACAAAGGATCTGCCTCGAAAAGAAAGTCCCCCAGAAATGAGCCAGCTCCTTATTTATACCCCGAACACCACAAGGAGCCAAGACACCAAGCAGGCAGCGCAGACGGCTGTCAGACAACACAGGGAAAGCCTCATTCCTTCACGCATGACCCTCCTCAAACCTGCCAGCACCACTTAGTTCCCTGCGTGTCTCCTTTCACCCTCATATTTCACTGCCTCACCGTCCCAAACCTCTGCCTCCTCACCCGACACTGATGCACCGGGCAGCATCCCAGCCCAGCCCGCAGGAACAACCCTCCACACCTGGACATTGACAGGCAGCTGGCCACTGCCCCACGCCTTCAAATTCTCTCTGTATTTCCTTAAATTGCTGTTAGTTGCTGGCACTTTCCCTGCAGGGTGCCTCCTGCAGTATAATCCTGCCTTTGAAGCTGTAGTAACAGCACCAAGGGCTGGGCTCTGGGCACACGGCAGCCTCCCCGCAGCCCAGCCTAAAATCTCTGTGCCTTTGCTCTAAGTCTTGGCTTTTTGTGAGAGAAAGGACATTGGAGAGTCTCCTTGAAGAGTGCCATGTTTCTGAGAAACACTGTTGTTTTCTCTCCTCCTTCTGCATCTTCTGAGCCCTCCAGATCTCCCTCTGAGAATGGAAAGGCTCATCGCTGAATGAGGATTTGGAAAATGCCCCTTTCTCTTGAATTGCTTGGAGAAGGCTTGTTGGCTGAACCTCACACGGTCCTAGGAATGAGTGTTACGTTTCTTAGTCCCTTTCTGTCTGGGATGACAAGACTGGAGTCTTTTTTTTTTTTAATGACTTGCACACTGAAATACTCCTTTTCAAGGAAAAAGCATTTAAGCAATTCACCCTGAGCTTGGGTGGGTGCCACAGAAACCTGTGGCACCATTGGGAAACCGGCCCAGCTCTCTTCAGATGCTATCCATGTATGGCTTGCAATGCCAGACTGCTTCCTGCCAGCAGACTTCACGATTATAAGAAACTTCGCAAAGCAAAACAACTGCTTCTGAATGACGGCAGCTGAGCGAATGCAAAGTGGCTCCTGTCATTCCAAGGTACACCGGTGTCTTTCTGCAGGGAGCAAGAAGTCGAGTGTTTCCAGATGGAGCATCCCTAATGTACTGAATTATCTTCAAGCTTGACTTCTCCAGTGAAGCATCATTCCTCCCTCCCATCACCTTGTATTAATAAGGAGGGTACATCAAAAAAGAGCCCATCTGCTCCAGTCTTGTTCCAGCATGCCTTCCAACAGGAGAGCCCTTCTTCTCTTCTGCAGAATTATTAATATGTCAAATCTCATCGTGGCAGTGAAACATGTGAGTCCTCACTGTAACACAGAAGTAAGTGAAGAAGAAAGAGAAAAGAAAGTGGGGGCAGGGGGGGCACTATCAGACAGGATCCCAATCTTGCAGTTTGATAAGTCTGTTTTGTCCTGGTCTATCAGTGCAAAGCAAACCAAGTCAGGTGAGGATGCAGACTTCAAGGACATGGGGCTGGAGATGAGCATTAACTTTTTTTCTTTGTGATATTATTTGCATCAGTCCTATCCTACTGCTGCAGCACGTTCTGGATATAAATGATCATCCACATCTTGTTGTAAAGCTCAGCCCAGGCAGAGGGACAGATGCTCTAGGTGGATGTTTGCGCTTTAGGAAGCTTTCAGAGCAGAAAATTATTTAAAGGTTTGGGAAATGTGCCGTGTAGTGACAGATGCCAGGACTTCAATTGAAGGTATAATTAAGGGATGACCTGATCACAGTTTACAGGGACCAAAATGTCAGTAATGGAATATTTGGTCTAGCAAACAGAAAGATAAATCTGGTGGAGAAAGCTGAAGCTAGGCAAGTTTTGACTAGAAGAAAGCACCGATGAAGTCACCATGAGGAAGACACTACAGATTTACATGTCACCCCTTGCCGGTTGAGCTGGGGTAATGGATGAGGAGACTGCAAATGGCTGAGGAAACCTGTTAGTTTAACGCCCTTTTGCTGAGATTTAAGCAAACACATTTTTCCTTCTAACGGCTGTAATATAATCTGTCAGTTACTCACCTGATGCTCAGTGATTTTTTTAAGCCACTCATGCTTTCGAGCCCTCATTAGCTACTGCAAAAATCCTTCCAAGGTTGCAGTGCATATTCTCCCATGTGGGCAATTTTTGTATCAAAACCAGATGATTTTCTTTTTTCATGAGACACACTAATTCAAGCAAAAATTAATTCAGGGCACTGCTGTGTCTTTTACTATCAGTAACTCAGATGAGATAATGTTCTAAGGGTTTTTTCTGCTTGATGATCTTTGAATAAGGACAGAAAAGCTGTTTGGAAGTGAAATGCAGACCTCAAAAATTCCACTGATGTGTTATATTGTCTTCCTCTGCCTGGAAAACCAAGTTTTCTCATGAGTCTACCTGCACCAACCTCTCCGAAAGAGGAAAGTTCTAGCTGGCATAATTTTAGAAACCTAAAAATAACCTAGGACATCTCTTTCCAACAAAAGAACAGAATTCTTGCAAGACCAGGCATCTTGAGATCTTACCAGGACAAGATGCAGATGCTGTACACATCCTTTTGGAAACTCCCACAAAACAGAGTTTCCAGCCAGCTAGTGATGCCAACCTGGGTATTGCTGACCTTGTTTGTACCTTCAGGCAGCAATACTTCAGGGGGCAGGGGACAGCGTTGAGATCTTCAGGTGATTAAAGTAAACATGGCAGCTTTCAAGCTGATAAGAGACTGAGAACTGCAACGTTTTAGCTCCAGCCAAGCTGAATCAGAGGCTTGGTGCAGGCAGTGGATGGCCAGTGACATTCCTTGACACATGTCATACGGCCAGTGCAGCTCCTTGCACTGGGCTTGTACCCAGCAAGGGCACAGCAGAGCCTCCCCGTGCAGCCACGGCACATGCTGTGGGAGGTACATGAGCTGCATTGCTTTAAGGGAGCAGATCTCTCCCTGTGCTGGGAGAACTTTGCTCCCCAAGGATGTGGATGTCCTTTTCGACAGACAACTCCAGAGGGATCTCTTCTTTGCTGTCTGTCCCAGCTGGTCAGTCTCAGGTCACCACGTCTCAGCCCTGGGGGTGCAGAAATTCTCCCTTCCATTTTTGTGGGGAAAAAAAATCAGAGTCCTTTTAAACCACAGGTGAACCGAATTGAACCAGTAGGTTTTGCTTGACTTCTGCACAAGCCACTCTGCTGGCAAAGCTGCTGTGCTGGTAACCTCCAAAACCACCACAAGTGCCTGCAAAGTGAAGCTCTGTCCATGGTCTAACTCAGCACTGACACATGCTGATGTAAAAAAGGCACAGGAAAAAATGCTTACCTTTGCTAATCAACTCTGGTTTTTCCTTTACTCTTCCCTGCAACCCTATTATCAGCAATCTCATACACTTATCTATTCAACTTCAAACAAGAGCATTTGCTAAAAGAACACCCTGGACTAATGTGCTAGGAAAAAGAGATGCTAAAACACAGTGTGTGGCAGCTGTCCTTCATACTTTTCTTTTAAAGACAGGTCACGCAAATGTCACTTATTTTAAGACCAAGATTTTCCTCTGCCCAACAGAGCAGATGTTCTCCCACTACTGGCAGTAGTCAGCCTGCATCCCTGGTGTAGGACAAACAGATACATGAAGCCAAAGTTATTGGGAAAAAGTCCATAACATCAAAAGAAAGGAATCCCAGAAGTTTCTAAGCTTGCTCCTCTGATAGTATTGACTACAATCTTTTTCTTTGTGGTTGCTAGACTGATGCTCTCAAAGGCTAAGAACAAAGCTTGGAAAAATAAGGCTCACAAAAACAAATACTCCTTAAAGTTGCCAAACCTCTTTGAGTTCCAAAAAGAAAAACAGATATACAAAGAGAGAAAGAGAGGGATGATTGATGATTGCAACCCACCAATGCTGGTACATCTGACAAATATCCAGGCTGGCAGCAAGTAAAAGCTAATTGGTGTAACTCTGATGGGTACTGGTCAAGGATCAGTTTTCATGAGTTTGCAAAAGCCATAGACAGTGCCAAATTAGTGTCAACGAGAGGCAGGGATGCTCACGGGAACCCTTCCCCTGGCAGTGACATTCAAAACAGACCTTCATGGGGTGGGCTGGGCTGAGCAGACAAGACAGATTGTGTCTTTAACAGGCATAGCAGATTCAGAGAAGGACGTTTGCCCACAGCCTAAGGTGCAGAACGGTTTCATTTTGTTTGTGAACACAGAAATATTATTGTCTCACCTTGGCAACAGCAATTTCACTGAAAAAGAAAGCTGTTCCCACTAGGAAATACTAGCTTTCATTTGCTGCTACTTGTTAAATTCTGCTTGGTACTTTGCTACAGCTCACCCAACAGCAACCGCAGGGCAAACAAGCAGTGATTAATGCAAGCCAGCTCCTCTTTGTTCATGAATTGTCTGCAACCTGACAGGGAATTCCTCCGTGTTCAAAATTGATGATATTTGCAGGCCTTATTCATCCTGTGCCTTGCCTTGCAAACTCACGTTCCTGATGTAACCCCAGTTTGGAGCTCCTGTAACTGGGCAGTAGTGTGCTGCTCTTTGTTTTTTTTGGCTGAGTATAGCTCTGAACAAACATATAGGCAAAAATAAGAATTTCAGTGGGGTTATCTATAAATATTTCCCAACATTTTTTTCCAACGTGTTGTTTCCATAATTGTTTCCCCATAGGAAAGGGCCCATGAAGGTTAGGTAGTGTTGCAAAAGGCAGGTATTGAAAATTCATTCCCTTGTTCCAGCTAGTGCAAGTAACTTAGTGGCTACGAACCAGCTGAGGTCTCACTTGACTTGTACAAGACAGAGCCTGTCCCAGCCAGGGCTGGGAGCCTTATCTTCGTGTAGGATGAGATTCCTAAAATCAGGACACCGTCAGCACAGGGGATAAAAAAATAACTCGTCTGGAAATGTTCAGGCACTTGCAGTTTTTAGTTCTTAATTTATTCTCTTATGACCAAGTACTCCGGAATGAGCCACTTCCCCAGAATCGGGCTGTTTTCTAGGAGTGCAGGTACGCACATGAGGGGGTGTGTGTGTGGGCAATGCACACCCTGTCATCTTAGGACTTGTCTACAGGGGAAAATGTGGGGTGTTTAAGGTCTATCTACTATGTGCATGAGTCAGTGGGAATAAATTACGGTGTGTTACACCCTCTGAAGGCTCTCATCCAGGCAACGAGATGTCCTTAGAAGAAGGTAAAACCTGCTGTGATCTCTTGAATCGTGGCACCCACACTATGGGTTAACCCTGCCAGACGCTGACTTCCCACGTCCTGACAATCACTCATAACATCCCTGGCCATCCGTGCATAGGGAGGCTTGCCATACCTCCTCACTGCCATGCGGTCTCAGAAACACGGGATCTTCATGGCCTTTTTGCCGTTTTCCTGGCAGAACCGATCAGCAAGTAGCTCTTGTGTGGGTGCAGCACATCACAGAAAATGATTTGGCTTCTGGTGCCCGAACCTGCCCATATGCATGACAGAATCACAAAGCTTGTTCTGCCCTAGAAAGAGCCTTCTTAACCTTCAGGAGTGCTAGTTTGGTTTTTTTTGTTTGTTTGTTTGTTTGGGTTTTTTTAAGTAGTTTTCCCATGTTGTCTGATTATCCTCACCTCTCTTTCTGTTTGTTTGTTTTTTCTTTTTTTATATTCCTGTCTCTGGAGTTTGCCTCCTGCGCAGTGCTGGGTTTTAAGCAGGAGGAAAGACCAAAGGAAAGAGTTTGGATTCCTTGCACTCTTCTTCTTTCTCCTCCCCTCAAATCAAAGCTGCTCGAAAAGCACAGTGGGTTACAGTGGATTCCGGTGGTCTTGTCAGACCCTGTGGGTCCCAGGGACCCAAAGCATCCTCCACTGAGCTGCAGCTGGGAGGCAAAATCTTCCTGCAGTGGGGCTGGGGAAATGAAAAGCCTTTTGCTCCTAGTTAATTATTTATAACCCATATTGTCTGAGTATGCAGCCTCCTCTAGCCAGCTCTGTCCTCTCAGCATTTGTGCAAAGGTTAAGAAAACAAAGAAGGGAAAAGTGTTTCTCATCTAAAAGTGGGAGAGAGTGGTATCATAAGGCAGAGGGAAATATCCTTCATAACTCCCACACCTGAGTATTAGACCACCTCACTCCTTTAATGTATTTATCCTTGTGAAACCGTGCAGAGAGAAGAGGTGACACCATTCTGACTTAGCCTCTCGCATGGTATAAATAAAAGTGCACAGACGCACACTGCAGCTACTCCATGTAGCTTCCCCGCTTCACTTTAATGAAGGGACTTTCAGAAACATCTGAGGACCAGGACCTGGGTTACAACAAATAATAATTTTTTAAAAATTAGCAACTGAAGTTACTGGCTGCTCTACAGTTTGCATGTGTCCCCCCCGCACGATGTAACATTTTTAACTTTGTAATTACATGGTAGGCATGAATACATGAAGTGCAGGGTCAGTACCAGGGCATTGCAGGGTAATTATGTGGCCATTTTTGTCTCCTAAATTACAGAGTTGTCTTGGGACTGAGAGAAGGAGAATGGCAGCAACTGCTTGACTAATTGGTGGTTTAAAGTTTAATTACCCCAGGCCTGATGTGCTGCCTCACAGACGCAGCTGTGGGAGGGAAGAATGGCTCCAAACTGCACAGGGACACAGTGGGTCTGGGGGGACAAGCCTCAGCCCCAGACTGCCAACACCAGCCCATCCTCTGCTGGGCATCCCCTGGATGGATGGACACTTCTGAGGAAAAGGGGGTAGGAGCTCTGCTGCAAAAAACCTCCAGCTGCCCTATGGATTGAGCTATTCCTCTGTCTTACCTCTTCCCAAACCTCCCTAGGCAGAGAAATTCTCCAGCCTCCTAGGAGAGGAGGCATTGCACATTGCTCCAGAAAGATGGTCCTGCTGCTGCCCAGCACAGGTCTGTCCTCAGCCAGTGCCTCCCTGCATTAAAGGGAGAGTCCTTTCCTTAAAGAAATCTTTACATCCAATTCATTCCTTAGAGCCATGACAGTCAGATATGATCTAGCACCAAGCTGCAGAATAGGTGCGTATTTTGTTTTTACGGGAAGGCCAGAGGGATCTTGGTGAATCGTTATTACCAAGTCTGCCCTTATGAGGCTCTCAGGATGGCTGTGAAACACTTCACTTGGGGGGGACACACTAAAGTGGAGATAAAACTAGTTAGAAAATGCAAGTTGTTACCAATAGTCAACTACTTCTTGGTGGCCTGACTGAAACAAGCTGGGAGGGCAACATCAGGACCCCAGGTCCCCATGACATGCAAAAAAATCCTTATCACAACAAGCATTAAATGACAGCTGACTTAACTGGCTTTGAAAAGATGCAGATTGAATCCCAGGGCAAAAAAAAAAAAAAAAAAAAGAAATCAGCAACCTTGGAGATACCCTGGAGATAATCTTGCTGGTTTGAGACAGAAAACACCACAAGACTTTAGTATTATTTTTACCCAAAAGGTGGACTAAAAAAAAGACTTCCAGCTCAGTAACTATAAGTACAGTGCATTACAAATTACAAGGTACTGAAAAAAAATGCCAAAAAGGCAACTCACCATATTTGCCAGAATGTAGTGGTACCCGTTCCCATTCTTTTCAAGCTTGATGATCTGCAAGATGAAAACCAAGGATATTTAGCAGAGACCAGTTAAGGAAGTAGACCTTCCTTTCCATTTTTTTTCCAGTGAGACTGTTTGGCTGAAGACAGGAAAACACAACAAAAGAAAAGTTCACAATTCCTGATTTAAAAAAAATACAGAAAGGATACAGCTAAGAATCACATTATTCTTGCTGACTCTGGATTTCCACCAAAATTCCTCTTCACTGATTTCCAGCAACACTGTTAAATTCTTACCAGGAGACTAGAGCCAGATACCATCTTTGTTTGAGTCAATCCACGTACAGAAAGAAGACAGTGAAAAAAAGGCCCAAACCAGCATGCCCCCAGAACCCGTAAAAACACAAGAATTGCCAGTTTCTGAGAGAACTGCGATGTTTCCATAAGGTTTCTTTGCTGGCAACACTACCTCTTACTTCCATTGTAGTATGAATTGATTCTGAATTACTGCCTGCACTGCCAATGCTTGGGCAAAATCACACAAAAGGCAGCAGGGCAAGAAACATCCTCGCAGCCAGAATGATAATAAAATGACTGTGGTGATGGATTTGACCAGAGATTGGTCTACCCAGGACTTCTCTCTGATACCAGGCTGGGAGCAGGTGTTTGAGAAGCATCAGATGAGGGCACACACAGACTGATCCTCCCCATGGGACAGCACTCCCAGATTATCATGAGCAGTCAATTTAGGGATTTCCAAATGGATTATAAATGATCTGACACTTGCTCTGTGCAACTGGTTCATCTGTCTTAGCCTTTCTCTGCTGAAATGCTCTTGCCCGCACATTAAAACTCATCTGGTTCCCAGCACTAACGTGGGGGCAGCAATTAACTCCAATGCAGGCGTCACCTAGCAGTAGGTTCTTACACAACCGATGTCAGCTCCACCTGGAGCTGGTTCTCCCCACAGGATCCCTTAGTATTGCTTCTGCCAAGCAGTCTGGAGAAAAAAAACTCTGTATGCCTAAGGCTAAAAAGATATAAACTCTTATTATGGGTAGTTTTCTGAGTATCTTCCAAAGCCAGATCCGAGAAGCAGAACCAGACCCAACTTGTCCCCATCCATTCGTCAACTGAGACCGACCTTTGCAGTAAGTTGCAGACCTTGTGGGAGGAAGGAGCATCTCCAGAGCACTGAATTACAATCCAATTCCCCATTTCTCCAGTGTCAACAAGAGCCAGCATTGGCTCCATCTGCCCAAACTCTCCCTTTGTTATTTTATTAGGTGTCAGAGTCGATGAAACGGAGAGGGCTGCCATCCAGCTTTCCCGGAGCTGTTAATCTTGCAGCCCATCCACCTGAATTATGAGGCTTGCTTCCTGTGTTTTACACAGTTATTTGTGATCTTAATTTATTTTAGAATGCTCACTCAGTCCTAATGTGTCCGGACGGTGGTGGCAAGCTGAGGTTATAATAGCATTTATCACTTAGCCTGAACGTGGAGAGAGGCTGCGCTGGGCTGCATGCTGATAGCTCACTTGGGCCACCTAGGTTTCATTACCCACTTCTTAATGGGCCAGTTTGACATCTATTAGAGAGAAATCCTCTCAGAGAGAAACAGTGGCAAAGGACAAATTCCAGTTTTTCATTTTAATGAGAGACAAGGAAGAAACAATACAGGGCTTTGACAGAATACAACCCACCGCTTACTTATCCCATTAAGGCAACACAGCGCGGCCCTGCGGATATCCCGCCCTGAGCCGACGGCTCGCTCATCAACGACAGCTACCCCGGCAAAGAAACCATGCCCTTGGGACATGACACAGAGAAATCTCTGAGAAAGAAATCAGGTCATTTTCCCACATATCATTAACACATTGAGCACTGGCTCCTCGGTCTCCAGAACGCGAGGACTGCCCGGCTGGAGCCAGCGGATGTTATTTGTCTTTCGTGTACACAGTGGGGGAAAGAAATTAAAAGTGTGTGCAAGCACCAGCGTGCATGTGTGAAGGACTGATGCTGAACAGCCATCCCCAGCTTTTTGGTTCACCAGGGAGCACAAATTCATGGCCACGAAAAGACAGAAGCAGGCTTGTCAGGGAAGAAGATAAATGCCTTAAAATGTCCCCGAGAGGCTGAGGCAGCTCTTTGAACACCTCAGACACTCAAAGGGACAGGGCAAACAGAGCAGTGACATCCACACAGAGGTTGCTGGTGCGGTGAACTGAAAGACCAGCTGCCAGCCCCAGTTTAAGTCCCAGCTGAATTTCATGTAATGAGATGAACACTGTCTTTGACTCCCTCTGGTCATCTGCATCTTGCGAAAGAGCCGGCATCTCCTGCGCACGCTGGGATAACTACCTGGGATACCTGGGATAAAAATGGACCTCACAGGTCTGAGAAAAGTTCTCCATAGCCCTATCCCTAGCAGGAGTGTTACCTCCCAGGCACAGGCATCTGTTGGAATTGCTCTGTCTTTAATGGATGTTTTTTACAGCATTGCAAAACAAATATAATCACAAGATCTGTGGTTTTTTTTAGTGCTCTTCCAAATAGCTTTACTTATATCTAAGTTGAATTCTTGCTTCACCAACTGTGAAGAAGTTTGAAAGAAAGACTTATTTTCCTGTTTGTATTAGCAAAACGAGATAATATTTGACTACAGAACTTAACTTTCTGTTAGACAAACCATGCTTAAAATCCCAACATAATTAATCCTAGAAATCTGATATACCCTGTAGGAGAGTCATAGAAAAGGCAAATTTACTGCCTAGGTCCTGTCAAAAATTTTGTTCAACTGCAGCTACTCTGTGGACTCTATAGAATAATCTCGTCTTTCTTTCATGAGCTGTCCATGGGCTGGCATTGGTCTCCTGTCCACAGAAGACCATATTCAGAACTTAGGGAAAGCATTAAGGGAAGCACGGAGGAGAGAGGATGGGGAAAATTTGGGTCTGCACTACTGGGTGACCCATCTAGATTGAGGATGGCTAAGGCAGGGCACAAAACCTAGCTGCTGAGTCCTCTGTTGCATATCCCACATGATTTGTGGCCATGAGCTGACAAAACAGCCAGGAGATGGCTGGGAATGAACCAGTCTCCTTCAGCGCAAGGCACGAGAGCAGCTGGAAACATCTCATCCTGCTACAGCCCTGGGAGGATGCTGAGCTCCAGCCTGATCTGGAGACAGTGCTCCTGAGCACTCTACAGATGTGAGAATTTGGTGCAGCACATGGAGGCTGGAGGATCAGGAGTCTGGCAGTGCCGATTCACACCTCCACCCTAACTCATAGGAGGTGGAAAAGCTGGAGAAAAACTCAGCAGAATGAGGAAGTGACATGCCTTGTGCAGGCTGCTTAGAAAAATTAGCACAAAGCAAGCTTGTTGGGTAGTAAGGGGGTGTAAAGGGCACAGCAGAGGAGTCAACAATAGGGAACACGGAGCCACAGAGCTCACTCATCATTAATACATGGGAGCTCCTAAATTTATATGGCTTTACTACAGTTTCCACAATAACAACAGAGAAATACCTGCAAGCTTGGCAGCCTGCTGCAACACACAAACCACACCCAATGTGAGCTGCAATGAGACACGGATCAGACAAGAACGGGGAGGAGAAAAACTTCTCCAGGAGAAACAACCCTTCCTATCCCACATACAAGACCCCACCCAGAAGACCCGCACCAAGGTTACCTTGCTAAGGATGATGTTCAGCCGCTCAGATTCACAGTCCACCACCACCAGCCTTTCCTTCTTCTTCTCCAGCTCCTGGAAGAGCATGCGGTAGCCCTCTTCTGTTGTCGTCAGGATGTTGACAGCTGTCACCTGCCAGTTCTTCTCAGCTGCGGTGTCTAGCACTTTCTGTAGGACTGACAACCCTGCGATGGGAAGAGAAGGGGAAGAGGACAGTAAGAGAAGAACCAGGTGTGAGTTGTGCAATGGCATCTTTCCATCCTTCTGCCAGCCTGCATAGCTGCCTCAAGCCGGGCTGGATACAGCATCGCAAGAGTGCAGCAGAACTATATAGAGCAGCTAATAGCCTAGCATCTTACCCAAACACAGCTGGGCTAGAATTAATGACTCCTGCTTTTTCTGTCCTAGCACAGGAATATAGGATGATTCCAGGCCTAGTTTTCTGTTATAATCAGCAGATCAGTGTCGTTGATCAGGCCCTGCTGTGGGATTCAGATAAGAGCTCTAATCCCCGTCTTCTTGTCTTTCACTGCCCAAATCGCTTCATTTCTCTGGGCCATAGTTTCCTCCTCATCTTTGATCTGTTTAGACTCTGTGCTCCTAGGGTTAGGGACACCCTCAGCAATCACAACACACAGTCATATTCAGCATCCCTGTCTCTCTTGGCAGCATCTCATCAGAAAACTTCATTATTTTTAAAAGGATCTTGCCTAACTTACATGCACATCCAGAGTAGACACACATAGTCAGCACCACTCTGGAATCCTGATACACAACCCTGCCTACTGCTGTCCTTTTGGGATATTCACCTTGCCCATGTCTTGTGGCAACAGAAAGCATGCTGGGATTTTACACCTTCTCCTCATCTCTTAAGCTCATCCTGTCCCTGGCAAGGGCTAATGATAACTTCCCGGACAGAGCTGTGAATGACCCTTACACCCCTGTGTTGTCCTCCAAAAGTCCATTTTGCTCTCAGTCACCTAGTCTGGAGCTTTAGAGGCCTCTCAGAGTGGGGAAACTCAATCACAGAGCAATGAGCTCACTAGCCCTGTTCATGCTTTAGAAAGTTATATAATATCTTCCAAGAATCCAACAAAGGCTTTTGTTATTTTACACAGACAACTAACACTCACTAACACAGGGAACTTGGAGTTTTCCAAACTACCTGCCAGAAACACGCATGTATCACAACTGGATGGGGGCTCGGTGAGACCTGAGCAGCTGTCGGTTTGCATTTATAAATGTGGGACTCAGTGGCCTTAAGATAGACAAACTTGAAAATGGGACCTATTCAATATGAACAATTTCCCCTTTTGAAACTCAAACCGCTTACACATTAAGTATTTCCCTTGTGTTGATGGGGTTCAGACCCGACCCTATGAACACAAATACACTGGATCAGCCTAGTACTTCATCTAGATCAATGCCCATCTTCAGCAGTAATGGATTTTTAGAAAAGGAACAGAGAATAGGGAAGGCATAGGATGGCCCTTCCTTTAGCCACTGTCTTGGCCTCCAGCAACCCACAGTAAGATGACTTCTCGAGGCAAAGACTCCATCTAGACCACTACATTTAATTGTCCTGTGTTTCTTCCCATGTACTTGTGACTTACCCCGGTCAGCATCATAAATGTACACAAACTTCTGCCAGCTGTAGTGCTCAATGACACTGATGAGGGCATCCTGGAGCTCTGGGCGAAGCTGGAGAACAAACTGGTTGGATGTTTCTACAGGGAAACTGGGTGTTATGAAGCAGACGTGGAGAGCCCCGCAGAAAGATGTAAGCATGTTGACGGTCCTCCTCTCGTAAAATCCGAAGATAGCGTAGACGCCCTTGGAGAACTGTGAGCAGACTGGAGGAGCAGAAAGAGAGGTGGTGAGGGCAGAAGGACAAGGAAGTTTCTCAGGGAAGTAACCAAAATAAAACTTCTCCATGAGGTAAGCTGCACGGTCTCTGGACTAGATCGTTTTCCCCAAGGCCTGTGGCTTGGTGTACACAACCTGTGAAGAACAAGGCTTGTGGCCATGGAGTGCTCTGCTCTTGATGTGCACAGACCTGCTTTACCTTTGGCAGGCAGAAGTGACACAGAAGAGTGAATTCAGTATCCCCAGGGCTCTGCTGAAGATTTTGCTGCTTCTGGGATAAACTGTGTTATGTGAACAAAGGAACCCCTCAGCAGAAAAGCATGGAGGCTCACCAAACCCTTCCTCCTCGGGATGGCAGCTGCCTGGCCCATGGAGCTGTTTTATTATGGGGGAGAAAGGCTGCAGCTAGAGCTTGCTACTGCAGCCCCAGATGCATTCAAGGAGCAGAAGGAAAGCGTTTGCATGGCAACACCGCCCTTTGCAGCCAATAACTCCCGGAGAAAAACAGGGGTGTGACCTCAGAAGCTGACACCACGCTGAGAAGACATCTCAGCAAAGGTTCCCCTTGGTTCAATGCAGTCACAGCACAGCTACAGGGAGGTTTGTCCCCGGGCACTGAGGTCAGAGTCTCTGACACCAGGGATGTGTTGATACCTGGGGACACCTGCATGGCAACTTCTGGTTTCCTCACAAGGGCATGGTGGGGAAAGCTGTGGCCCCAGTGAGGGTGTGGTGGTGGCCTGGGAGGTCTCCACGACTAACCTCCGAGGGTGCACACTGGGTTCTCTGGTGGATATTTGTGTCTGATCCCAGCAGCTGGTGCTGTGCTGCATGAGGAGGGCTCTCTCGGGTCACAGCCCTTCTTGAGAGTGCACTTAATGAGATTGCGGGAGCTGCTGGAAAAGTGCCTTGGGAGCTCAGTGAGGCAGAGAGAGTTCACACTTTGGGTTGTAAAACTTAGCCCCTGAGACAGTCAGACTCGTTTAATATCACCCCTGTTTATAGCACATCCCAAGTTACCATCAATAAATCTCCAAGCTGGAGGTGGTGGCAGTGACAGCGTTTTCCCTGTGTCAGAACTCCTGGCACTAGTGTCTCCTCCTGTTGTCACTCTGGCTCTGAAGACCTTTAGCAGAGACATTTATACTGACTCAACACTTCACACATCACTCACCAGCCCCGCTCAACAGAGTGCAGGGTGAGAAGTTGGATGTGACATTTTGGGGTCCCCGGCAAGTGCTCTGTGCTGCTTGGGAATCCCTTGACCTCGTTTCTGCTGGTGGCTGCCAGTACCCAACCTTCTGCACGTGTGGCTGGAGACAGGCTCCTAAACGTCAGCTCCCTTCATCCTTAGCTGGCCTCCATCCAAGCTCTGTCTCTGCAGTGGGGATCAGGAGCCGTCCCTGACTGGCTTACAGCCATCCTGGATAAGATTACCACGTTCCTCACTTCTCTTCTGCCAGCATCAAATATTCAGAGGGAAGAGCAAGAAATCCTGCTTCCCACTGGGCAAAAGGAGTCCCTACTCCCACCTCACCACCAAAACGAGCAGTCAGGTTTTTTAAAGGGCATGGTGTGTCGAGAGCTGAGAACAGAATCTCACGACACTGGTGAGAATTTTTCCTTCCTCTTGGAGTTGAGGCCAGGTTTTGGGCATCCCAGCCCAGCAGTTTGTCCCCAAAGTCACCCATCCTCTTTTTGCTGCTCAATGTCCGTGATCTCACATACCTCAGCACCTTGCTCACCCAAGGGAATTTATATTTCTGTGGAGCGGGGACTTCTCACCAAGCCTGAACCATGATGGAAATCAAATCCTTTCTCTTTATTATCATGCCAGCGTCTCTCTTTGCAATCAGCAATTGTGTCTGTATCAGCTGGAGTCACTGCCCTCATCATGAGAATGACACATTCAGGAAGAAAAGCAGCAGATACAGACAGAACTAGTCTGAACATCATTTCCATGTGACTGGACCAGTGGGTCTAATGAACACTGCGATATACCATATGTGAGAGATCAGAACATGATCTCCAGAGACCCGGGCTTCAGGTTCACTGAATGATTAAAGTGACATTCTCAGGGCAGCTGAACAATCCAGCACAATTAATAATCCAGACAATAAACTTAACTGGCTTGTTTTGTTTTAGGCAAGCTACATTTTCCTTGATTTTTATTTTCTATTTGAAATGAATCTATTATTCTGCAGAATATTTTTTTTTTAAACTCTGTGGCTCAGTCATGCTCAGGCAGCCCTCCTACACTGTTCTGAAACACTCATCAAACCCAGCGTTTCAAACAGATTGCACCAAAGACAACCAGGAGAACGAATGGTCTTTATCATTAGCAAGTTTGGAAAGAACCCTAGCTCACTTTGTACTTTCAGACTAAGAGGTGCCATGGACAATGCAGATAATTCAGAAAAAAAAAATTAGCTGAGGGTTATCACCCAAAGAACAACAAAGAAACCATTGTGTCAATTAATCTGGAAAAAGGAACCTTTCTGGGAGTGAGCTTGGCAAAATGTAAAAGCGGTGGCTGCAAAGTAGTTTAAATCTCAGGACTGCTTTAATTTACAGGTGTTCCAAATGAATTTACCCAGCAAAATTAAAAGAAGCTCCTCAAACTGTGGTAAAAACACTTCTAACTTAACAGTAAAAATCAAAACAACTTTGTAAGATTCCTGATACCTAGTTAAAAAAACTGATTGATGTGGTAGAACAAGCAGAAGGAAGCCTCCCCTCTCTCTCCGTGGAAAGGCAGCAATTGTGGAGCTGGTGTGACCTTGAATTCAGATGAGGAAAAAGCACACATGCTTCACTCATGCTTGAAATCCCCAGACTCTAGGATTTCTAGTCCTGCAATTTCTCTCAAGTTTCTCTTTATGTGGAAATATTCAAGGTAAGGCATTGAATTTATTGAAAACACATGTAGGGTAGGACACCTACCCAGCAGCTGAAGAAAGGCAGCTCTGGCCACATTGCAAATGCTTCCGATAAAAAGAAAAAATACATGCTTTAAATTGCACATTTTCCCTGCAGAATAGGAAAGCAAAAGAGATGTTTTGAGTCTATAAAAATTCCTGGGAGACTTTTTTTGGCTAAAGCTTTCAACCAGACACAGAGAGAGTGGATGCACAAGACTGATTTCTGCATTCAAGAGGGCCAGGGATATTTTGGAACTGGAGGTTTCATCTGATCCATGTGAAAAGCAGATTTCAGATATAACAGATACCTCATTTGGATTTTGGTAAAAGCAGAAGGGAAACCAAAATGTTTCCCTCAGAAATGGTCACCACAAAGAGGGGCTGAAACAGTTTCAGCATTTGAGGGAGGAGGAAGAGCAAATGGGCTGCACAGAAGGATGCAAATGAGAACTTGGTCTCCAGGAGTGAAAGTGGTGCAATTCTGCTGAGAATCTGCAAACAGAACAGCTCCCCATGGCCACAGCTGGAGAAGAAGCCTGGTAGGAGATCCTGGCAACGGCTCATCTGCCATTTCCTTTAGAAGCAGAATTTTCACCATTTCACTGAGTTTAAGACTAGAAGGGGACATTAGATAATTTCTACTGACTTTTTGTATCTCATGGACCATTAAGTTTCACCCAGTTACCCCTGGAGGGAGCCAATAATATGGTTTTGTTGAAGGCATTTAAACTCTCTGAAGACTCAAATGCTGCGACAGAGAACAGAAGCAGCAGAGACAGTGCTAATACCCAAAGCCACAAGAGCAGTAAAAAAACTGATTAAATGAAATATCCCAGATGTTCCCCACAAATGACTCATGTTCACTGTCGCAGAATGAGACAAAAAATCCAGATGGTCCCTGACAGATCTCAGAGCCCATCACGACCCTGGAGGATGTCATATCTGAGGAGCACCTAGGAGGGAAGACACTGCACCCTCTCCAGGAAAGCCATTCCTGCAAAACTGAGCTGCAGATGTTGTGAGGATTTTGAGAAAACTACTCTTCATACACCAAGCAGTCAGGGAAACAAAAGGGCAATTTGGAAATGTAGACTCCAAGATAAGAAGATATCTCTGAAACCACCCAATCCAGCACACACAGCACTTACCTTCAGAAACCAAATTAACAAAAGCTTTTTAAAAATTGCAAGATCAGTGTGGCCAGACTTTGTAACAAAACAGTCAGTACAGGCTCCTGTCTTCCATAAGCTATGAGAGATTCTCCCTGCAATGCCTGCGGCCCCAATATTGGTGTATCACCTCCTTCGTCTGCCCAAACCTCCTGGGACACAGAACCGAAACCCTCACTTGCAGCAGAACATATTCATTGACAACAGTGGTGTCAAGGAGCGGTTCCCACATGCTTTTCTTTGCTCACTTGGAGCGTGTGTGTGTGCACATGCGGGGAAAAAGGAGGGGGGATGTGCATGCATAATTTATTTTTAGCATGCCCTGCCTGGAGGCGACCCTCACACAGTGATGGAGAACCTGACATCAGGTTGGTGAAGCCGGTGGAATTTCAATGAAAGAGCTCTACTGTCTGCTTCAATTAGGATCAGCTCAGCTTTCCTCCCAAATGTTTGTCCTCACAGTTCTCCAGTGTGGCGTAGGTGCCAGAGCGCATCTCTTCAGCACATCCCAACGACAGCATGTTCCCACAGATTTTTCTAGCCAGGGAAAGCCAAACAGATTCTACACTCCCCCATCGTTCCATGCATGCATTTAGCTGACAGCAGATATGTCCCATATATTTGATCAACTGCAAATCAGGTTGATGTGATAGCACAAGAAATATATGTTTCTCTTTCAAATGCATCAAAGACGCAGAAGCACACTCCCTTCCATCATTTTCCTGCGCTGCTTCTCTGACCATCTTGGAAGCTACAAGTAGTGTCCTTTCAAATGCATCAAAGACGCAGAAGCACGCTCCCTTCCATCATTTTCCTGCACTGCTTCTCTGACCATCTCGGAAGCTACAAGTAGTGTTGATTTTTACATTAAGATCTGCCTTATTTCCCTCATATTTAAACAATAATCTCTGACTGAAGAGCTGCTCATAACTGCTTATGCCAATAGCCTCATTTTTTTTTAGTTACGTTTGCCTGGCTGACAAACGGTAAGTTTCCCTTGAGATCAAATTGGTTTTGGGATACTGCTGAGTTTAAGGAAAACAGAAATAGCATGGCACTTTTGTCAACAAAAATCAACAACATGGAGCCCCTTGAGATCAAATTGGTTTTGGGATACTTCTTTCTCACATGCTGCTGAGTTTAAGGAAACAGAAAAAGCATGGCACTTTTTGTCATCAAAAATCAACAACATGAAGTCTCTGTCATTTAAGTGCACTTCTGAATTATAGTCATGGTGGTGGAAGATATGGCCATGGGAACTCTGTCAAATGGACCAGCTCATGGTGGTGGAAGATATGGCCATGGGAAGTTGACTTTAACCTCTCTGTCAAATGGACCAGTTGAAAATCCAAGCTCTTCCACTTCCATACTTCACAACCTGAAACCTCTTCTTCTTTTTCTACTAGGGTCTTTGAGTGTAGTTCTTATCCAGTGTGACTACAAAACGGAAGAGACAATCCAAATATCAAAGGTCTTAACAGGGTCATTGAGCTTGTTGAGAAAAGGAGAGAAGGAAAAAAAAGATGTTTGACAAGACTTTCCTTGCTTGCTTTTAAACATATTGTTACTTTGGCATTGCTAATGTTCTGTTGAGTCATACAAAATCAAGAATGAAATATATTGGAGGGTTTCTAGTCAATACTCAAACTATTTTCCAGCAAGTGTTGCACTTTTAACAAGAATTAGAGGCATATCCCCTATGTGAAACACACTGAGACCACAAACATCTTTTAGCAGGTCCTGGACAAGAACCCAACGGAGACAAGGACATGTACCTGCTGAGACCTGGGACTTTTGTGGTCACAGACTTGGATGTCTCCTTAAATAAAATGTCAGTTGACATCTTATTTTCTGGGTGGCCTTCACATGATGGCTAACCCACTGAAAGAGAACAGAGCCAGCAATGTAAAGGACATGTTGCCCTTCTCAAGAAGCACTCAGACTTCGCAAAAGCCCCTTCCTTCCGTGGTTAGAATTAGGTTATTATTCTAATAGGAACAGGTTGGCTAATGAGGGTCCTGTGGCTAACAGATCAGATTATGTGTGAGGGTGAACAGGGCCAGTGCCAGCTCTGTTTCAGGTTTATTACCTAATCATGACTTAGAGCTTTGCTTCTGAGGTGGAGGAAGGTGACTGCCTTTCTCTGAGCCCCATCTGTTCCAGTCCCTTGAGTCAGAGACTGTCTCTTGCTCCATGCTTGTTTAGACCCAAAATAAGACTGTGTCCTGCTCTCTAAGCACTGATGCCACGCACTCAAGCAGTGTGAGGTTCTTGCTGTCTACTGCCTTTGTCTTCTCCAATGCCCCATACCAGAGCCACAGCTTTTCCACAGCATTCCCTGCATTCATCACTTTTTTAAAAGAGAAAAACATGCAGAAGGGCTTTGATGCCTGGAAAAAATTCTGCATTCTTCAGCTCTAACAGAAGATCTAATTTTTAAAATGGGAGTCTTTTAAAAAATGTTCTCTCTCCTTACATGCCAGTCTGGCTCATTTCTGGGGTATAGGCAGCTTGTCATGGCAAGCAAACCCAGTTGGGACACAGTCTTCTGAGATCCTTGTATGGCACGTTATGTTATTAAAACCCATCATATTTACTTAAGGAAAAGCACATCTCCTGCTCCCTGGAGCCCAAAGACAGCCCACCTGTGGCTCTTGAGCCTTGCATGGCTTTTGAGCAGTTTGATGTTGATACACATGCTGGAATTGCCTCACCCCATCAGCAAGTCTGCGCTGGCAGCGGGTTTGCTGAGCAGTCTAGCTTTAAGCCACATCCAGAAAGAAGCAAGCAGAAGACACTGGCCATGCTGGGTTGCCTTGTGTGCCGATTTTGTCTGGGAGAGAGTTAATTTTCTTCACAGTAGCTAGTATGAGGCTATGTTTTAAATTTGTGCTGAGAAAAATGTTGGTAACACGCTGATGTTTTAGTCACTGCCAAGTGATGCTTACATGAAGCCAAGGACTTTTTCAGCATCTCATACTGCCACTGCCTTCCCAGCTCCTGCTCTAAAAGCTGGGAGAGGACACAGGCAGTCCAGCTGACCAAAACTGGCCAGAGGGATATTCCATACCATAAAACAACATGCTCTGTATATAAGCTAGGGGAGTTGGCCAGGGGTTATGATCACTGCTTGGAGATTGGCTGGGCATCTGTCAGTGGGCGGTGAGCAGTTGCATCACTTGTTTTTTTCCCTTGGGTTCTGTTTTTTGTTATTTTCCTTTTCATTACAATTCATTGTTATTATTATTATTACTAGTATTTTACTTTATTTCAGTCATTAAACTGTTCTTATCTCAACCCATGGGATTTCTTACCTCTCTCCTCCGATTCTCTCCCCCACCCCACTGGGGTAAGGGGGGGAAGCAAGAGGCTGTATGATGCTTATTGCTGGCCGGGACTAAACCATGACATCTTAGAGCAGCAGAAGCTCTACAAAACCAGCTGGTACCTCCTGCTCACAAACCTCAACTGGAGCTCCTCTGCAGCTCCCTGATGTGGGGGGTGATGCCCTCATGGGGCCCCCAGCTGCAGATGGATGTTGCTATGGGCCTCATGGGCTCTGGAAGACCAGCTATCATTGCTCTCACCTAAACTCCTAGGCTGCAACAAAAAACCAAAAAAATTGTCCTCATTGAACTCTGCATGTCTGAAGCAGAGTCATAAATATTAAAGCAAGATTACTACAAATGAAAAAGTGACAGCGATACTATAAAAGGAGGTGAGGGATGAGGGTTGAACCAATTTTGCTTTTGCTGCTTTATTGGATGGCCTTTTGTATTATACTGGTCCTTCTGCAGATCGTGCTATACTAAAAAAACTAAGCACGATATCACAGTGTAGCTTTCTGCTGGGGATCATGAACAACAACGGAGAAAAAGAATAAAGCACGAAAACCACAGCATGTTAATACAGTACATAGCACGCTGCTCTTAGGTCAGCACAACATTTAATTCTGCATTGTAAGAGCTAAATTACTAAAACAGAGTAAAAAGAGGGGAGTGAGGGGCGGGAGGGGGGAAGATAAGCAGTAACAGAAAGCAAATGTGTCACATGAAGAGGAGCTTCCTGCAGATGAAATGCATTTCATCTTCAATAGCTTCTTTTCCTTCCCTAATACATTTTATCTGCTCGTGGCAGTTTTTCTAAACGTTAAATCCTGTGACTGTCTTCAGTGCAAGCCTCAGGTTGTGACGAGGATTTTGTAAGTGCTTCTCTTGAAATTGGTGCAGGTTGCCATGAAAAAAAGCAGACTATGGACTTTCCCTGGAAAAGTTATTCCAACATTAATGTTACATCCATTGGGGAAGAAGGGTGTTAACGTCTACCTCCACAACTCCTTTCTTAATCTTCATCCCAGTAATTTCAAGTTTGGTCCCATGTCCCCCTGCTTCATAAAAAAATCTGCGTAGAGACTCACAAATTTTTTCTCATCTGTGTTTTTGCAGATGTGCCAGTTTGGAAGCCAAACTGATGTCTCAGTCTCTAATGTGTTCCCTGTGACATTCCTGGGACTCATGTTGTTGCCTTCAACTAAGAAAACAGTATTTTGGTAACTTTTTTCAGATGTATTACTTCTGGGGGTTTTTTTTTAGGATTATTTCCTGCTCATAACAACATCTCCATTAACCTTTCCCTGAAGTCTGCTCCAGGCATGGAGTTCAGTTATGATATATGTACAGTCCCTTTTCCATGTTTGTAATGAAGGCAGCAATCAAGAGAGTTTCTAGTTGCAGCTCTGTATCCGCCTCTCTCCCTGCCCCATCGTCTCAATACCTTTTAGTTTAATACCAAAACTCCCATGGCAGTGATGATGTGGTCTCACACCCTGAGCCTGCTTCTCCCCATGCAGTTGCAGGTCAGCACCTATAATCCCTTCTCCTTTCTCCCTGTCTCTTTTTTTCCACTTCGGCTTCTAAATTTCCAGCTTTTAATTGTTTTGTGCTACAGTGCATAAAAGCTTATCCTGGCACGCCACTGAACTAACACAACTGATTTTAAGGTTTTCTTGGTAACAGACTGGAAATTAACAACTTCATTTATTAACACTCTGCTTTTTCTATTCAAAGCAGCCAAAGAGCCTGACAAAACACACACGCATGCATGCACGCCCTCTGCAATGATCCTTTCATGGTCCCAAACACTTTCTCTGGGCACATATTTATACTCAGGTGCAAGCATTGGGTTTCTCGGTCTCCACTGTCAGACCCCTAATGCTCTTCAGCCTACACACTCGGCTGCAGCCAGGCAAAGCAGGTGTTAAACTCTGTAAATCAGACTGGGCATGGCCCTGGTGTGCCCAGCTTTTAATCCCTTCTTTGGATGCGTGTGAAAAGAGACCTTTATATTTCCTTAAACACTGACTCCTTTTCCTGATAATGATTTTTTAAAACGACAAGAAAAACCCCTAAACACCCCCCTTTGTAAACTCCAGGGGTGTGTTTCCTGCAAAGATACACAGGGATATGCCATATCCTGTACACCTACGTAGGAGGTGTGGGCGTTATTATTAATTCTAATTGGCTCAGAATTACGCTTATCCTGTTATCCCCCACACACGGGTACCCGCCCTAGATGCAACTGTCACTCTGCACATGTTTGTAGGATGCCTGGCACAATGCTACAAGGACTATGTGAGGTACTGTAATATATACATGTTAAATAGCAATAAAGAAAGCCACGGAATGGTCTCCTCAGAGTAGAGAATTACCTTCCCAGCAGAGAGGAGAGCAGTGATACAGCTGGCTCACTACAGAAAGTAAAACAAAGGATAAGGAGGGACCTAAATGGAGAGCCAGGAGAATTTTCCCTATCCTGATTGATCTTTTTGTAGTGATGATGTCTTGTGTGTGCTCTACCTTAAAATATCTCCCATCCTCGGAGGGAGGCTGGCTGATCCAGGCTGCCAGAGGGTACAGAGGATGTCTCCCTCTCCTAGTAAGCTATTGTTGGACTTTCTGACATTATTTGACTCCCTGCTCATTTAAAAATAAAAGGCAGCAGCTAAAAAGCACAGGGCACATTGTGTGGGGAAAGCAACACCACGCTCAGCTCTCCACAGGAATACAGTCTCACTGGGCTGGCCAAAGAGGGAACAACTTGCGCTTATCCAGGACAAAGCATTCTTCAAAGAAAGCCTCTCGCATACAGGACAGAGCATCTCGTCCTTGGGGGTCTGAAGTGGGAAGCAGTACTTAAACCCAGCAGCTGTTTGATGTGTGATTTATAAACATCCATGTTTTCTATACATTTTCAAGGCTACATTACAGGTATCTGCTGAGCTAGCAAGGCAGATGCTCCAAAACCTACACATGCCATCGCTGCTCCGAAACTGCCATCTTTTCTGCAGTCCCTGGAGCCCGTAGAGTCTTCTGAAAAAAAGGAGCAGCAAAGGTACAAACCCTGCAAACTACACTCAGCACGCAAAGGTTAAGCCTCTAGAGCACAACCCTTTTGTGCTACCCGGTTGTATATGGTATTCACCTAAGCACGAAAGGTTTTGAAACCCCATTTAACACCTCAGCAAGGGCTGAGTTAGGTGCAGAATGACAAGGTCCTTTGACATCTGAGAATGCTGGCTTTTGTGGGCTTAAGTGCCTCCCTTGGTGGTTCTTTGCTATATTCATTTCTTGTAGGGTTTTTATTTTTTCCTTTTCACATTAATGTTCCGTTCCATTGTGCTTATATCTTTCTTCAGGCCTACTTAATGTCAGGGGGAATATTACCATTTCTTCCCGGTCATTAGAACAGCTTTAATCCTGTCTGCATTGTGAGGGCAATAAATGATAATAGCTACCACATTTTTATTTCTGCAGTGCCTCTGAGCACCAGGTTTTTTGAAAAATCCCAAACAAACAAGTTTAAGCTGGGGATCTTTTAAACCCAGTGGGAGACAGTGTTGTCTGGGGAGCAGGAACGCAGAACTGTGACAGATGGCGAGATCTGGACCTCTGCTTCGCGATTTTATGGTCTCTGGTGAAACTTCTGTGCAAGTAGCTCGTTGTGGGTGGTGGAACAAACAGTTTACATGAAGTGCATCTAGCTAGCATGCCCAGATGGAGCTTCTGTGAAGAGGTGATACTTGTTAAACCGGGGCTGCAAGCAGCTGTAGAGGGCAGCTTCCCTCCTGGGGGAGGTGGAGGCATCCGGCCCATGGAGTGGTGCTGAGCAGTGCAAGCAGAGAGGATGGGGGAGCTGGGGGGACGCTACTCTCTGCCCCACTGCTCCAACAAACCTGTGGGTAGATCTGGAGCCCCCGGAGGAATGTGACCCAAAATGCCAAATATCAACCAGGGAGCTGGTTACACAGCAAGACCTTCACTGGAGACAAAGTGGAATTCAAGATTTTTGTAAAAAGTCTTGGGTAAAATCTGTCATTTTACCAGCATGACAGAGGAGATTTTTACAGCCACAGACTTCTCCTGAACCTGCACGTGGATCCATAAAAATCACCTTTCACAACAAACTGGTCCTGTGGGGAAATGAACCTCACAGGACTGAGGAAAGGACCAAGAGGTGGGGGAAGATGCAAAGCACATCACTGATGATATAAAACCACCCTGGATGCTTATCTTTTGCCTAAGACACTCTTTGGCACCAATTCCCATTAATGTCAGAGACAGGTGGCATCAAATTCTCAGACACAAAGCATTATAATAATGTTTTCTAGAGACAATAACTTTGGGAAAGGCTTTTCTACCAGATGTTTCACTTGCAGAGCTTCATGTGTTCACAGTAAAGATTTATGTTAGTGAAAAACACTAAGTCATCTTCTTTACATAAAGGCCAGTGAAGATACCAGGAGCATCTCAGTTATCCTGAACAGCCTGTGCTGCCAACGGGACTGAAAATAATCTGGAAAAAATGGGACATGTGTCTTAGAGAGGAGTGTGGGAGCATCCTTAATGTTAGGAAAACACTGAGATCTCTTCCCAACATGCCTGATTATGTACAAATACCTTCTCTACCAATTTCCATTCTGGGAGTATTATAAGCTCCTGAAGACAGAGACTCTCTAGTGAGTTGCAAAGAGCAAGAGAGATAATGTAAAACACTCTGCACAAATGCAAATTGTGGGGAGGTCAGCTTGAGCACAGGAAAATAAGTTGTTAGAAACTTGGGGTCATTCATCATTCGGGAGCAGTGACACTGTACATACAGATGCAGCAGTTACTCAGTGTAAACCAAAGACTATGACATGATTTAGGCAGCTACTGAGAAAACCCCATTGCTTCTCAGCAGAAACTTTACCTGTACAATATTATTTAGACAGAAAAGCAGCAGTAGACTGGAAGATGCTAATTTGTACCACTTTTCATAAGCATCAGACTCACTATTCACCAGATGTTGCTCAAGCCTTCTGTTGACGGGAGATGACTCTGATGAAATACATTTGTCCATGAAATCAGTCACTGGCCACCCTCGGTCAGGCAGGTCTTGAACAGAGACACCAGGAGCACTGGGTGTTCAAGGAGGAGAAACAGTCCTGAAGCATAATGGATTTAACACATATCGTGCAAGACAACTGAGCCACGGAAAGCTTCACACATCGAGAGTTAGATTTGCTTCCCAAAACGAAAACTGGGGAAAGTAGACGGTGTAATGGACTCTAACAGTACATCTAAAGCAAGCACATGGATGGCTAAAGGTATAATTAACCTAATTAAGGCACCATTTATTCCAGAATACTCCAAGGTGAAAGGAAGGTGAAACCGCCATCTATGAAGATGTTGCCAGGACAGAGGCTGCTGCCACCAGTGGGCAAAACCACAGTAAAGAATTGTGCTGGAAGGAACAAGTCAAAGAGACATGTCCCGGGGGCAGATTCCTCTGTCTCTTGGGGTACACAAGAAGCCAGGAGTGCAATGTGAAAGCCTATGATTTACACCTCTGGGATTGTCCTATCTAAACTGGTGACGACTGTGATTTTCTTCTTTCTGTATTGCAACCCACTTCAGGTGCTGACCATGGCAGAGGAGTGTGTAGCCTTCACTTTGAGTTCCTGACCCTCCTGTATGAGGAAAGATTAACCTCCCGGTGAAATAAATTATTTTTGGCTGCCTATATTTAACGTGGCAGTGAACATCTGCAGTCATATTTCCTAAACATTTGTTGTGAACATTCCTCTGCACTGCTAGTCCTGACAATAGAGTGGTTTCAGTTGAGAGCCTTGGTAGCATTTCCAGAACATGCTTAAATTACTTAGTTGACTACCATATGTCTTTTAAAGAAGAGATGTTGGAATGGTCTGAAGGTGATCTGGGATCTAGGTACATAAGGAAGCCATATGGTGCATGCAACCTTTGAAAATCAAGCCTTAAATTATTTATACTGAAAGGATGTCTCCCGTGACAGCTTTTATCAGTGCACTCCTAAGGTCTGATGCTTTCCTGACATTGCCTGTGGAGCAAGTCTAGACTGGAAGAACTGGGCTGGCATGCAGGGCAGGTGCGGTTGACAGAGGTCCTCTGTGCACATGCACTTTGCACCAACCCAATGGCACAGCTGTAAATATGTGGCTACAATACACTTGCATCATCCTGTGAACTTCATTCTTATATCCCCCATGGAAGGACTGGAGTAATGAGAAAATCATCCACTTTCTGCCTGGTTAGAAAGAACAGTCTATGCAATATAAGTAAGATAGTAAGAAACTTCATCTCCGTGTAGAGAAGTTCTGTACGTTATAGTCTCCCTGGTAATTACATTGGTGCCAACAGAATTACACTGGGTCCAAGTATGGTCTAGTTTCTTCAGCTGCGAAACACAACGTGCTTCCTGAATGGTGCTGCGGGGATACAGGACCTGTGTGTGCAGTCAGCTGTGACTTGTTTGTAAATCCTACTTGCTTCATGTCTGCTTGAGCACAGGTCAGCAAAGTCCTCCTCAGAAGGGTCCTCAGGCATGAAACCAAAAGGAATTTGTGATAAAAGACCATTGAGAAACTTCTCCTGACATCCTGATTGGAAAATCCTTCAAAGCAAATGTATGGGAAATAACAGAAACCTGAGGACCTGTGAAATCTGGAAGGGGGAAGGGGAACAGGGGAGAGGAGATGCAAGTTTGAGGTTCACTGGTGAGGGAACAGCCAATTTAATTTCAAAATCAGTTGGAGCTCTAAAAGAGAAAAACAAGGATGAAAGGGAGCGTGAAGGGGGGCTGAGTGCAGGAGCAGTCAAGAGATCCAAGGGCCAGGTGACTGTTTCTGTAAGGTGGGGGAGAAAAATGGGCTTTCAACTTCTGTGTCACTCTGTCTTTTCTCTCTCTCTGAATGGACAAAGACAATAACACTATGTCCTTTAATCCTGCCTAGTCTTTGTTAGGAAGGCTTTTTTCAAACCTCACTGGCTAAAGCCTGGAAACCTATCCTCCATGAAGATTTTTAACCTCATTTTTGTGACCAGCTGTCGAGTGGGCACTTTGAAATGAAGCTCACGTACTGGCTTTAACACTAAACCTATTGCAATTCCTCTTGCAGCTTAACCTCATCCCCATTGCCCATTCATGCTGGGATGAAGGTTTCTAAAAGGACGAAGGACAACATGACCTCTTGCCTGAAAGACTGAAGACCTTCCCAGAACAAAACCACGGCCCCCTCAAATGCCTCTTGCTTGTCTCTCTCTGGTTGGTTTCATTATTTCTTAGCTTTTAAGAACCAGAAGGGCTATCTCATCACAATGTCCATGCTTGACTCCCAGCACAGCACAGAGCTGGGTGCCCAGCTGGTGGCTCTTGAGTAGAGCCACTGGTGGGCAGGGGTCTCTGGGCCAAGCAAATCCCTCCCTGCGGGCCCCACTGTGAGTCCATCCCAGCTCCAGTCCTCAACAGAGCAAAAGGGACTCACCCCTGTTGGCTCTGCCAGTTGTGTGCAATATGCACAGTGGATCTCAGTCGAATGAAGTTGACCACCTTTGCCATAGAACTTACCCTATGCCTGCAGCACACTGACATACGATTTTTAGTTGGAAAACTATCTTTAAGAAAGCTATAAAAACCCCTTTTTATGAGCAATCTTTGTATTTAAGGATCATGTTTCTGCAGGAAATTTTATTTGGTAGTAATAAAGATTTTTCCCTTCTGGTTGAATCCTCCTGCTTTATTTTCTAGCCATGAAATCTTATATTTGTGCAGCACCTGGCACCAAGGGGAGTCTCCAACTGCAGCTGCTTGGTTTTTAGCCTTCTTCCTTAAAGAATAAATATGTTATTGAAATCTACAAAGCAACTGGCCAGGCTTTTGATGATCTTTCATTAAACAAATCCAAAACATCCAAATGGTCTACTGGGCAAGCAAAAGATCAACTTTTTTTGAAGAAAAGTTACCCTAGACACTCCAACACTCCAGCTATTTTAGTTCATTTTATTATAAAAGGTTCAGTAGGCTTTACTTTTAGTGTCTCTGAAATGAAACTAATGCTAATGGAACAGATCCAATTCAGACACACTGCAGACAATAAACCTGGCTGAAATTTTTCAACGCTTTTTTTTTTTTTTTCTCTCTGAATGAAAACTGAGGTTTGATCAGAAGTAGAAGTCGCTGATTTTGACAAACACCCCAATTTTCCGTGGAAAAGCAGAAGGGGGAAAAAGATTCAGTGTTAAGTCAGAATGTCAAAAAATAAGCATCAGGATGCAATCAACCTTCCACCCCTTCTCTGCATCATAAATTGCTCTAAGACTGTTACCAGCATCCTTTCCACCTAGAAGAGATGGCTCCTGTGCCAGCAGCCGGTCGGAGGAGCAGGGATAAGTCTGAGGTGAGAGGTGAAGAACACGGGGTCAATGGAAATGCCGCCAGCGTTCATGCTCAGCTGTGGATGGGAAGCTTTGCCACTCCCAGAGCCCCGTCTCCCAAGAGAAACACACTCCAACTGCGTTTACCCCACACCTAGACAAGCTCTGCTCAGCACCGCACGTGCCCTTTGCCCTGCCCCGCTCACAGGGTGACATTTCTCCCCGTGTCACAGTGCAACTGAGCTGTCAGCACGCTCCCTTCCCCTGCTGCCACAGGTACGGCCATACCTCCTACTGTCCCGCTTTGTCACCACCCCTGAGCACCTCCACCTCAAGCTCAGCCGTGGCCTGAATCCTTCCCACCCACGGGGCAGGGCCAGCTTTTCTGTGACCCCATCCCTGCAGGCGCAGGGGCCCTCTGTGTGTCCCCATACCCCGTCCCAGGCACAGGCACGGCCACGGCCATGCACACCCACCGAGGAACCCCTCCCGGCACGTTCAGATCTGTTCCGCCACACACCTCCCAAATCCTCCTTACCACGTCCCACACAGACGCGTGCACACACGTGCATGCACAAACACACACGCTAATCCTGCCATTAGCTAAATCCCAGCTTTTCACAGCGGCATTCTCGCACACAGCCGTCCTTATCGCTCCGCTCACAGACGCACGGGCTAATCCCTCTCCGTGTGCCATGCGCAGCCACCCGCTTATCTTCCCTCTCTTCTACACGCACACACTTTTTTACACAGAGACTAATCCTTCTCAGTGTCACGTACCTCAAAATCCTCCTTACAACGCCCCCTCGCACGCTGAGTAATCCTTCCCAGAGCCTCGCGCACCCGGTCCCGCTGACAGCATCCCTCCACACGCATGCATGGCCGCATGCAGCATCCCACAGCGTGCTCCACGCAGACAGGGACCCTTCTGTGTGCCACACACGGCATCGTCTCCCTTCTCGAAGCACACATTTTCCACTGACACACGCATGTGAACCTGCCATCCGTGCAGTAAACTCAGCATTTTTCTAAAGCCAGATAAACTAATGCAGATGAGGCATTTTGGGGTAAAACCTGGGATATTTGGGTAACTGTCCTGGAAAATGGAGAGCTTGTCTCGTGAGGAGAGATTTAAAGACTTGGCATGCTTACTGCAGGGAGGCAAAGGCTGAGAGAGGATGGGGTGCTGTCTATAAAAACATCAGAGAGGTAAACTCTAGAGAAGAGCTCCTGATGCTAAAGGACAACACTGGCATGGGAACAAGTGGGAACAAACCAGTCATGAATAAACACAGGCTGTGAACCACGGAAAGATTTGTAACTGCAGGAGGAGAGCAGCTCTAGTACCACTTTCCAAACGAAGCACTGGAGCAAAACCAGAGCTGCTTTCTTGTAGAGCATCATTTTTGTCTGAGAGCACATGCCGGTGTTGGTGACCCTGAGGGTGTTGGTGACCCTGAGGTCCCTTCCCGTGCTCACCGTGCAGTCCAGGCTTGAAGCCGCACCTTCTCACACCAGCACGCTATTTCTATCATAAGAAGCCAATTGTGCAAAAAGCACTTTGTTCATGGGCTTTGTCTCCCCATCTGTAGTAGGAGGGTCAGAAAACTGACCCCTTCCCTTCATGCCTCGGAGAGCTGGGTCTCACGCAATGACCCTACATCCATCCATCGCCTCCCCAGTTCTCCGCCTTAACTTGATAACAGGTATTGCAACAAAACTGCCTTGCCCCTTCCTTTTTTTTGGCTGTAACATTCATACCACTGCAAGAGACGAGAGGGAGCAGCGAGCTCCCAGCTCCACGCGGGAGGTGCAGGCGCAGCGCCCAGGGATCTGTTTGGATTGCTGCGGCGTGCAGAAATCGCTCGCGCATTTCCTCAGCACACATTTACATTCCCGGAGTCTCCCGCCTCCGCCGTTCGGCTGTCTCCAGAGACACCAAAAACCTGACACGTCTGCTAGGAATTACATATCCGTAATACGGATACAAAAAACCACAGGGACATGAATATTTAGTGGACTGCAAGGGTTGCTGCATGAGCTATTACCCTCCCAGGAGCAATGCTTTCACCCCCCCTGCCCGGGTAAGGCAGATGAAGGGGATGTTGGCCAAGCAGCGTCAAAGAAGAAGCAGATATAAAGGTCCCTACTATTTGCATAAAGATGAAACAATCTCTTTTGAAAGGGGTAGAGAAAACCAAGACATTTGAAAGTTTCTCTATACCTCACATTACCAAACACGGACCTCTGCCCATGGGACTGAGCAAACCCTGCTTATGCTGAAGTCAATGACTTCTAAACAAACTTGAGGTCTTGGTAAACAGAGGACAGCATTTATTAAAGTACAGGTGCCATTTATTACAGTGCAGTGTGAGGGCAACCAAGAGCCCATAGGGCAGAGGGGGATTCAGGGGCACAGGAGACAGGAGATACACAAAGTCAGCAGCAGAGCTGCAAGGAGCAGTTTCAGTGATTCTCCTGGAAGCAGATGGAGTAAAACGGAAAGGAGAGAGGAAGGGTGGGAAGATGCCCCCTTCAGACTTCAGAAACTGTTTATTTAGAAAATTCATCCAGGTTTTTTTTTTTTAATTGCAAATATATCTCTTTTTATAAGTACAAAACTCAGAAGAAAGCACAAAAGGAAAACCTGGCAAATAGAGCTTACCAATCTTAAGAACTCACACCAAAAAAAAAGTTTTTTTTTTTCTCATAGATATATCAAAATAAAACAAGAATATTTAGTTTTGTGCTGTTTCAAGTAGCCCTAAGTTTCCTTTTGGTTAGGGAAACTGATAAAAATTGTTTTATTTCTTCAGTCGTAGATTTTTAGTACTTTTCTCCCTGTAGAGAGAAGGTGGGAAAACAGAGAAATATGAAAATAGGTGGAGATTGGCATCACATGCTGCTTTTTTTCCTGTTTTCCAACTGTTAGGTGGGAGGTAAGTGGCAAACTGGCAAAAAGTGTGAGCATACATAGAAAATCTCCACGTTTACCTTTTATTTCAGATTTGCAATGGCAAAATGATAGTAAACATTTATTGAAACTACTATACCTCGAGGGGGAAAAATCTTTTATGGCAAAGACCTATTTTGAATGAGAAAATTTTCCACAAGCTTTCAACCACCTCTAGACAGAAATCTGTAATTATCTGCAGTGGTCTGGGGTGCAGCAATGGGAAAAAAAAACAACAATTTTGAGGGAGAAATGATGTGTTGGCATCAGCCACAATGCAATGAACACAAAACTCCAGGACAAAATTGAGAAAACCAAATCATATTAAAGGATGGAGAAAAACTAAGGAAAATCCTGAGTACTTTTAAAACTAAAGAAGTAAAAAAAAAAAAGTTCATTAATGTTACAGGTGATGTTTCCAAAGCATACGGCGCATGGTATTGGAAGACAAGCTCTTGCACAGGCAGCACAGACCCCTTCAGCTCCTGCTCCAGGCCTGGCTTTATCTAAGTGTAGCTTGGTTATTTCCAGCCAATCTAGCAATCAGTACAGCGGACAAATACTACATCCCTCATGGGGCTCAGCCCAGGAAAAACACATTTGAGTCTTTCCTTTTCCACTGCACGTACAGGTTCAGAGCTCTGAGATTATGAACCATTCAAAGAGAGAGCTCCTCTTGGGTTTGGAAAGAGCTGGTCCACCCCTGGGGTCTGGCTTAGTTGCGTCTCATGACAACCCCCCACCACTCATACACGCCTTTCCAGAGGGGTCTCTCAGCTCTCAGCAGAGGCTAGCATCCAACTGAGAGGGGACAATGCCCCATTCACATGGTGGAGGAGGCAGCCAAGAAACCCATCCTTGAGCCTTGCTGAGAGCAGAGGTGGACTGATTGCACATCTCACACAAAGAGCACAATGAAATCAGTCTCCAGCCATGGGGATTATAGGTTTCATGAGGAGAAGAGAGTTTCAGGCTCCTGGGACAGAGAATTTGAAGGGGAATGCCTGGTGCAGGGAGCTCTTAAAAAGCTGGCAGATCCTGTAAAACTATTTGGAGATGCCCCAAGAGTTTCTACCATGAAATTGCATGGGGAGAGACCCTCTGTTGGTCCCTAATGGCTTTGTGCTGCTGGACTCAGGCTCAAATTAGTAGGTTTGCTGTTTGCTCATTTATTAGAAGATGAGTTAATGTGTAATATATCTCATTTTCCTGTTTAGAAAAGCCTGTGCTGGTTATGAAAGAGGGAAAATCAGTGACCAGATAAAGAGACAGCAAGGGAAGTACAAGTGTGAAAAGGGGTAAGTGACAAGATCAATGACCTGAAGGCAACTCTACATTGGCTAAGGGTTGGTCTCTGTTTCTTTCCTTTGAAATGTCCTCTCTCTTCCTCTTTTCTTTGTTCCTTTCATGGACTACATGCTTTTTCACAGTGCTATTCTCTGATATATTTAGTTTACCCTCTCATTCCCCCTTGGATTTTAGTCTCTCTGCTCCAGTGCTCTCTCCTTCAACATCTCTTGCATGAAACAGAAAGCAATGATGTTCAACCTAGAGGTTGCTTCAGTGATGGTGGCATTGAAATGATCTTGAGATGAGAGTATTCTTCTACTCCAGGGAAGAAATCTTTATCAAAAATTCAGAAAGCGCAAAGAGGACTAAAGCAGATACAAAAAATATCGATTAAAATAAAAAACTTTTATAAAAATGTTAAGACAAGAAAAATAGTTTATAAAAAACTCAAAACCAAAACACAGTGTATGAAAAAAAACAACTCATAAATATATAAAGATAAAAACTAATCAAACTAAGAAGGTTGTGTACCAGGGATAACAGTCATACTAAAATCAGCATGACTAGGGTGGGTGCAGAAAATGTCAGAGAACAAACTCAGGCAAGAACTGCAGAACACTGAGAAGCACAAACACAGCAGGATGAGTTGTTTATAGAATCATAAAATTGTTTAGGTTAGAAAAGACCTTTAAGATCATTGAGTCTGACATTAACGTAACACTGCCAAGCCCACCACTAAGCCATGTCCCTAAGCACCACATCTACACATCTTTTAAATACTTCCAGGGAGGGTGATGCAACCCCTTCCCTGGCCAGCCTGTTCCAATGCTTGACAACCCTTTCGGTGAAGAAATTTTTGCTAATATCCAATCTGAGATTAGTCTCACTTAATCCAGAAAAAAAATTGCCTGTAATGGGTGAAGCTCTTTTGGAACTGAAGTCATATTTCATTGCTTCACTTTTATGGAATTTATATAATTTATCTTGGCAAATGGAATTAGGGAGATTTTATCTTTTAATTTTTAAAAATTCCCTAGATGATAGCTTGGAGTGATTGAGGCTCTCTGATCTCAGCTTGGGTCATTGCTTCTAGAGAAGGTGAAACCTTGAATGCAAGACCAAGGAGAATAGAAGAACAGTGGAAGTCTCAATACTTTGTGATAAATATTAAATACCTTGTTCTGAATTCTCCTGTCCCAAAACATGACATTGCCGCTTTATGGAAGGACTCAAAACAAAAACATCCTTCATAATCCTGTTGTCTCTTTAAAAAAAAAAAGTGACATTTGCTAACAAGGCCATAAATATTGATGTCTTTCTGAGGTCCCCCAGAGCCCTATCATTTCTGCAACTGACTGATTAATAATAGATTAAACACTTTAGTTTTGCTTACTCTGGGCTTCGTAACTTTAAGTGCATCTGCTGTGTTGGTAACAGAAGGGCCTGGGACTGATGGATCTGGCAGACATTCAGTAGAGGAATATGGCAGCCGTCTACAAATACCTCCAAGGGCCAAAACTAAACCAAAATCTGGAGAGAGGTTTCAGAGGTTTCGAGTAATTCAGTGAGGAGCTTCAGAATGTGTTTACTACAGATAAGAGTTTGTGCCTTTGGAATATCTGCAGTGTTTACTGTGTTACGAGTCCACATGACATTACACGGTAGATGTATAATAAACTTTGCATTCACAAGATGCCTTTCATTCGGTGAGCTCAAAGGAGCTGTTGGCTCTATTTTACAGAGGGCCAGACTGGGTTGGTTTCAGATATGCTGAGCAGCAGTGGTTGCTCAGTACCTCCCAAAAACAAACTTCAAGGGACTTTTTGGATGTCACACAATGAGTCTGTATCAAAGCTGATGAAAGAACCAGGTGTTCCTGGCTTCTAAGCTCATGTTCAAATCCACTGGAGGCTGCTGGCACGGAGGAGTTGTTCTAGCTCTGTAATCCGTGAAACACCAGGGAAAATACCTGGTGTTACTCTCCTTGTTGATATAATTAATAATCCCATTTATAGTGCTCTATTAAAAGGATCCAGAAGGCTATATGAAAAATCACATCTGTTCTCTTCAGCCCTGAATTCAGTGTGGGTTTTGCTGCTCACAAGTGCTTGTAACCCCAGCAGTATCACACAGGACTGTTCAATAGCCTTGACCTTTGAATGTGCAGAATGGGCCAACGCATCGAGGGATGCAACTACAGTTGTCTTGGGGCCAAACTCAGCCTATGTGGCTTTGGTGGTAAAAATCATTCCCAGAATCCAACTAGGTCCTCTCCCATGCAAAGGGCAAAGACACATTTCATTGCTCTGAAGACCATCTGCCTGTTTCCAGTGTGGAACTGGAAGCCATTGAGTTGAACACACAGAGCAGCTGAGGCTTTGCCTGTGCACTGCTGCCGGACCACGGAGGAGGTCCAAGATGAGTCTGTGGGGCCACACTCACTCTCCTGACTGCAAAAGTGTCTCCTGGATGACTGTCTCTGTCTGGATTTTCTTTTTTCTCTTGAAGTCTTTGCAAACAATTCTAAAAAACAAAAGCCAAAACTAAGGCAGAGCAATTACCCAAGTGCTCCGCAGAAAACCACTGCCATTCAGCCAATGCCTCCGCACACGTGCAGACAGGCTGTTAACCCTGTCCAGCAGCACAGCAAACTAGACACCTAACATTAAACACGAATGAGGATTGAGATGTCACCAGCTGGGTGTGCAACATCTCCTGCCTGCCCTTTCTTTGCGGTACCCGTGAGTGGACAGCATGGGCAGGTGTGCGGGGCAGCACAGGACAGCCCCGGCACCCCTGGACATCCTCGGTGCATTTGGGGACACCCAAGACTGCCCCACCCCAAGGTCCTGCCTAGGGGCTTGCTCTCGGCATGATCCCGTGCTCCCATTGCGAGGGCTGGTGCAGAGACAGCAATGCCCCATTGTCTCTGAGTTAAGTAAAAGCTGAGTAGGTGCTCAGGTATTTTGTTGATCAAACTGGGAACAGACACTCGGGACCAGTGGGTGACACATTCAAAGCCAGGATCTCCACTGTGTGTTTCTTTTGCAAACACTGTGTACATGCCCCTCCACCCCCATTACAGCAGCATTGCAGATTCACGTGTGCCCTTCCCTAAAATGTGTAAATAGCTTCCAAGGGTTTCCCTTTTGAAAAACACAGATTGTTTCAGATTTCTTTTCTTCCTAACAAGCAGGGGCTTCTCTACTACCACACTGATTTGCAACAACGCTTTCCTTGATGTCAGCTGCTCCGTGCCCAAAGGACGCCTCTAATTGAGTACAGTTGGGCAGGATTCCTGTGCCTGGAAGCGGAGTGGCAAGGGGAGAAGGAGGGCAGAGCAGAGCTCGAGCTGCCTTTGCCATGGAGCAGCTAAGTGGTTCCCTGCCTACTTCCCAGGCAGAGGTACGAGTGCTGCACCGTGGAGGTAACTGCACAGCAGCAAATTGATGTAAATAAAATGTCTGTTGGTTTGTGCTTGTCTGATCAGGGCATCTGTAGGGAGCTGAAATGGTCACTGCAAGACTGCTCAGCCCAGGAGTGGCAATGGCTCCTACCGAAATGCACAGAGATGTTTAACAGGAGAGGACAGCCTTTGTTATACACCTTGAAATACATCTCACTCAGTGACAAGCTTGACTAGCAGGAAAGCCCATCTGCATTCCTATTAGTATGACGCTGCATGCAACATCAAAAAGGATGCTCTAGAGAGAACTGGTAGCAAGTGTAGAGGAACAATCTTCGTGAGGAAACACGATGTAAAAAAAATATAAAAATGCACATACATCCTCAGAATTTCAACCCCAGTCCAGCAAATGAAGTTGCAAAGAGACACATTCATTTGGCTCCTAACATGTGAAATGAGGTACTGCTTCAGATATTGGGACATCAAGAGAAGAACCACCCCACTGGCTGCCACCTTAGAGATCGTCTCCGTAGAAAACAGCTTTCCGACCCTGCCTTCCTCCCTGGGCAGGTGCAGGCTGTAGCTCACGTGCAATGGCTGTTTTACCCACAGTGTTGCTCTATTGTCCTACCAAATGTTGGGTCAGCAGCTAGTTGGAAATGAAGCTCAGAAAGGCTCTGCAATGACTGCCGAAAATTTTCCTGGCCACAGACCATGGAGTTCACTACTGTTTGTGGCACAAAGTTTCAAAGCAGACTTTGCTCAGGTGCTGGCAGCAATGGAAGGAGGTCTTTGTAGGACACGTACACCACTGTTTGTGTTTATTTATTCATTAGTTTGCATGCCACAGCTTCTCTACAGCTGAGCTTTCCTATGTGGTAAACTACAGGTCTGATCTCTTTTTATATCATTCCTCATTTAGCCTTTTTTTTTTTTTAGAAATTCAGCCAAAGAAAACATGATGTTGGATTTCCAGTCCCTTACCCTTGGGCCTCATTATGTGTATCTCCAACCCTATTTATTTACATTTCAAGGGAGAGGTTGGCAGAGAAGAGAAAACATGAGGGCTACCCTACAAACTGTGAGCAGCCACAATTTGTTCTATATACAAAATCCTGCCTCTCATGCTGCAGAGTCAGGAGATGCAACATGAGAGGAAACCTGGGGACAGCGAACAGCATCTCCTTTTGCCCATTCTCTGAGCATGGTCTGCCCCATACTTACATAATTTCTCTTTAAAAACAAACCCACCAAGAAAGGACCTGCCAACCAATGCTCTCCCCTCAACCCTTCCACCCTCATTTTCCATCTCTTTTCTTTCAATTTCCAATTTTATTTTCTCTGATCTCCAGCAGGGAGGATGGGAGGAGGAACGGGGTTCATTCTGTGCCTCTTGAACACGCTCACATTCAAACTCCTACTGCTGCTATTCCTTCGCTATCCTCTCATGAACTTTTCTTCTACAACATATCAAACTCTTCTTCCTAAAAATACTCAAAATACCAACCCTGCTTTTCCAAGCAGTGGCAGAAGGAAATAACCCCTTATATGCTTTCTTATTAATTAAAGCATAGGGCTCATGAGCTGCACAGTGGCCACATTTGTACCTCCAGTGAAAGCCTGGGTGGCCCTCAGGACCGGGTATGTCTGCAGAGAAGGGAAGAGGCACGACAAAGAACTACCACTGCTCTCTTGGGTGAAGGTTTTGTGTTAGTTCGTGATCATCCTCTAGTTCACATTAAGCGAGCTTTTTGTCTTTCCCAACACCCATAAGCACTAGAGAGAATTTGTGCTACTCAGAGGACTCACTGGCTGAGCACAGAAACTCCTGGAGTAACTCCACTGCGAACAACCATGCAGAAGAAGATCCCTGCTCCTCATGGCTTATTTATCATTTCTCAACACCCTCTATTCCTTTCTCTTGCTATCTTTATCACCTCCTTTTGCAGCTTCTTAGCAAGCCCAAGCAAACATTAGCAAAATGTTCTCTCTCCAGGAAGCCCCAAACCAGGATAACTCCTTGCCTCTGGGACAGTCCCACCATGGAGTACTTTGCGCAGTGCCTACTCCTAGAGCAGGATTGCACCTCCTCCACACTGTGCCCTGTTGAGTACATGGTGCTGCTTGATGTTCCTGGGAATAGCTGTTGTCTCATATCCAGAGCCACTCGGTCACAGAGTGGTTGCTCACACCCGTCCCACCTGCCAGAGGTCTCTGCGGAACAAGCGGTGGTCTCGGCTGAGCTCCTGGCTGACACCAGCGTTACAACTAGCAGTGCCACAGTTTTCCCAGGACCTCCCCACCCCTCCTCCCACTTCTAGTACAAAAATACAACATGCTGGGGAGAAACCTCATTGATTCACATGAACAACTGAGATTTACCACCTTTCAGCACTAATTCTGCTGTGTAAATTTGGTTCCATCAGTAACCCAACCAAGGCCAACAGGTTCATTCAGGAAAAGGGTCTACAGCCTGCTCCTGTGGTTGCACCTAGAGCTTTTTAAGCTGGACAGCACAAAAGAAAAAAGCACTCAAGTCATTGCTGGTGTCGCAGAGACTCTCCAAAATAGCTCTTGCTCAACAGGACTGCCTGGTGGCACAAGGGCCACCACAGCAGGGGAGCAGAGGGGGCTCAGTACAGGTAAGGCACAGACTACTGCTGCCCCAAACGTCCACACCAGCACTTCCGCATAGATCCCTTCTGCCAAAGCTTTGCATAAGCAACCCCTGAAGTGCATCATGTTGCATTCCTGTTGGGTTTCTTGCACAGGTATCGGTGTATTTACTCACCCCTTTATAAACACCTAGTGCGAGTAATTCCTCATAGTGACTTTGCAAAGCACAGATGCACAGGCTTGCATTTTTTGGGCTGTAGATTAACCTGGGAGAATGCTCTGGCCTTGCACCAGTTAGGAGGAAACCAGCAACAAGAGCCTCTGGGCACTATCACAGTTCCCCACTTCAGCTCAGGATTAATTTCCTGTAAACTGCAGGATCTGAACCAACACAGGTCCGTGCTCCAGCTTAATGGGGAGCAAACAGAGACAATATCATGGCTTTCTGCTTGCCTGCCCAAGGAATAATCCCTTCTCAAACTCAGCCTGCCCCAGGGTGTGAACGAGGATGCCATGCTCTCTGTTGCAACCCAGTTAGGGAAGGTCCTCCAGCAACTAACATCTCCTGTTATTTCAGCTTCTGACACTTTTATAAGGTAACACTGCTCAGTCCCAGGCTATTACCCATTATCCGTCACTGGGGAGAGGTTTCGGATCGTTTCTGGACATACAGTGCTGTAACTGCTAACCCACTTGGGGTTTGGGGCTTTTTTTCCTTCCTTTTCTAACAAAACATTCCTCTTACTTTCAAACTACCTCCAGGCTGTTTCTCCTGGGTAATTTTTTTTAATTAAAAGCACATACATTTTTCAGCAAGAAATTTCAATAACTGAGCTGCAAGGAACTCCTCAGATGTGAGATCTTGATTTTGCAAGTGCCCTGAAGAAACAATTTGGGAAATCTGCACTGCAAACAACTGGGAAAATAAGTGGACAAGTTGCATCAACAGGATGAAATATTAATTAAAGGGAGGATCACTTAGCAGCAAGAGAGAGAGAGATTCAGACTGAACTCTATGAGAGACTGCATGCATTGTTGGTGTGAATGCAGTAATTTTGTGGCTCCCTTCAAGATGGAGGTCCCAAATTGCGGTGTTTGGGATCTCACAGGCTGCTATTTCATTGGCATGATTCAGCATCTGTCAGCTTCCCTCTAAGTGAGATTTGTGCCTAAAGTGGTGTTACAGCAACTGCAGAAGACGTTGCAATGGCCATAAAACCATTTACACAGAAACTGAATGTCTGCGATGATTTAGTCCCTCCGTCTCTAAGTGCTGGCCCAAATTCACAGCAGTAAGAACTGAGACAAAGAGCTTTACATAAACCACCTGCAATGTCACCCAGGGATTTTTCTTACTGGAAACTCGCACAAGGGGTTTCATCGCTGAATCAGTCCGACTGACTCCTGTAGTCTCAGCACAGGGCTTGCAAGGGTGAGTGAGGTCTGTAAAGTCCCAGCTCCTGGAGGCATTTGATTATGAGTCACGTTATTGTTTCTTCTTTTCAGTAATGTTTTTTCCTTCAAATTCAGAAGGAAAAAAAAAATCTAGAAATAAGAGTTTTCAGTGCTAAAAAGGGGAAGATTAATAAAAAGAAGCCTCAAATTCAGTACAGCATTAACAATGCATGAAATGTAAAACTAGCTTATGGCTTCGGGAACCTGGTAGTTATTAACTGCATGCTTTCAGGCAGCAACACCAGGCAGAACGGAGAATAGTGGCAGTAGCTACAAAAGGTTCCTCAAGTATTTCCATCCCTACAAACTCATCCCATCGCCTGAGTTCTGGCTCTTTCAGCATCTCACCTGCCTGTGCTGTAAGGTCAGTCTGTTTGGTACTGAGGGGTAACCACATGCACACCTGGATGTGCAGTGAGGCGTGAAGGCTGTGATCCATGCATTGCCTACACCTGCTGGGTGAATTCTCTCTGATTTTTTCTTTTTTTTTTTCATAGAGAGGATGTAAGGGCCAAAAGATTTCAGTTTTTGACAGCACCTGACCTAGGGAAATGAAACCTAGTGGGTAAAGAAAAACTCTTCATGAATTTCAAAAAGATGGGGTATATTGTGCACCAGAGCATGCTCTCTCCACTGCCTGTGGAAAGAGGATAATCTACCCAGACTAACAGGAGGAGCCGATTCACCCACATGCAGGAACACAGTGGTTTATCAAGACAATTTGGAGTTAGTTATTAAATGCTGCAAATATCATTAAAAAGAAGTGAGTCAGGGGGGCAGTGGGGAAAATCAAGAGTCTCTGAAGGACTACAAGAGCTCGTAGAGGTTGTACAGCTGCACAGCACCTCCAGGGGCCACTACTTGCTGTCTTGAAAAGAAAACATGGTTATTTATGTAATCACCGAGCTGTAACGTGGTCCCATGAAGGAAATCACTTCGCATGGAAGATGCCTTGGTAATGCAGACCTTAACGATCCCCACAGCTGCCAAGTCAAGTCCCTTTGCTCCCTGAGCAAAAATCCATCAAGATTTCTGCTGGTGTGGCAGGAGAGCTCTCCGGTCTTTTCACAAAAACACAGAGATTGGGGCCAGGAGGGGCCTCGGGAGGCTGTACCATGGAGCTGGCTCACCTCTGCCCAAAGCATCGCTGGCAGACATCCCTCCAGCCTGTTCCACAAGCTCTCCATTCACCACTACCTCATTCAGTCCATCCCCAAACCGTGAACCACGCTAAATACCATGACATATTGGACTGACATGCCAGAGTTTCCAAATTAGTGGGCCTGGGTTCTCCTACCAGATTCTGTTATTGCTCCTATAAACAGACATCAGTATCCAGAGAAAATCTTTTCATCTGCTCCCTGAGAACCATCAACCATACATTTGAGAGGATCTCTGTATTGTCTACGAAAAAAAAAGAAAGGAAAAAACTTTTTCTATACTTTCGGTCTTTTTCATTTGCTTTTGTTTTCTTAAGTACTCAGTCTTTATTCAGACTAAAAAATCCAGAAAACAGAATGAGAGAAAAAATTTCCTCAGAATGCTCCATTCTCAAGACTCTGAAGAAGTAAAAATGGTTTCTGAAGGAAGTAAGGGAGAAAAGAGAGAAAGTCCTTTCTGTGACTGTAACGTAATGCATCTGGTGCCATTTCTTACTGACCTGAACCAGAACATGGAACCAGGAATGCAAGAAATTGCTCTTAAGAGATGGGATACCAAAAAAGAGCCTTTGCGGTGAGGAGAAGTGCTCTGTTCATATAATCCTTTTCCATTCTTTTCAGTCCTTTTTTTCCTACTCTAACACAAAACTCCTAACTTCTCTCCTGAAAACTCATGGGAGCTCCAAGTCATCTCCCCTCTTGCAAGACTTGCAACAAAAATCACAACCAAAAACCCACTTCTGATTCAGAGAGGTGTAAATGAGATCAAAACTCACTTAAGACGATTTCACGTCGCATGAACCCTTCCATGATTTGCTAATGGAGATAGCAGCAGGCAGGATATGCCAGATGATGAGCAAGGGAGCACTGCTGGCAGCAGGGTGGCAGAGGAATGCCTTTGAGGTTTCCAGTCTCAAAATAAACCTTCTAAGAGTTGGGAAATAAGGCAAAATCCTCAGGGATCAGACTGGGGCTGGAAGCAGCAAGCTGGTGCAATACAGGTCCCTCCAGCCCATGCCGAGTGGGATGGTGTAGCTGACAACAGGGGTGCTGATGGAGACACTGATAAACTATTTCAGTTTGTTCCCAGTTTGCTCCTAGACCCTTCGCTTCTGCACCTTTCACCATGGATAAGAACAGACGTGTGCATAAAAGCACTTTCTGAAGCTCACCATCGCTGCCCTGGTAAGGAAAGACGGCCACCCCCAGTTCTCCCTGGCACCGAGGCCGAATTTCACAGCTCATCTGAGTGGGGACCTGACTGTCACACAGCCAGACTGAGCCTCTGCAGAGACTCTCTTTAGGACAAGAGGTACAACTACAAAGCTGCTATTACCCTGCTGATGGTGCTCTGCACAGGCCAGGGTGTGGGGAGAGGCAGAGAGAGCCGAGTGGTGTAATTATCCCCGGCATGCCTTTTGCTAAATATCACTACAGATATTGCTCTATTTTAATTACTCTCAGCAGCTTCATTAGCAGAGCTGTGTAGCGAGGTCGGATGCTCCCATCCAGTCTTCAAGGACCCACAAATAAAATGGGCTTTCTGGTTCTGTGTGTGGGAGATTGAGAGATTGTTCCTGGAAGTGCTGCTGCCGGGGCGGGGGGATTTCGAGGAAACGGTGTCAGAGCAAACGGCAGCCTCAGGTATCCGCTGTGCTTGCAAACTGCTCTCTCCTGGGATACCTGCTGGGAGGTCAGGAGCCGTTTGTTTGGCAGTCACAACCCTGTCTAGCGCAGAACTGAAAAATAACTATTTGGTTTCAGCCGCAGCGCCTGCCGACACAGCATCACGGTGCCCGCAGGCATCCCTGTGTCTGCTGTGCCGCAGCAGAGGCTGGTCCGCAGCATCCTCTGCTCTGACAGACACACACCAGCCCTGATGCCACTGGTGACATGTGCAGGTGAGGTTTCTTCCTCACCATCACCTGCACTTTGATTCCCTCAGTGTGGCATGATCCTCCTCCACCTCTGACTCCCAGGTTGCAGAGCTTTTCCTGAAAAAAACAGCCTGGGCAGGAAAAGGAAAAGAAAAAGGGAGGTGCTTGTTGCTGTATGAGAGGGTCCTTGTGACAAGCAATATTAAAGAGGGTTTGATTCTTCTCAGGCTTTTCATAGATGTATTTCCATATATATATTTATATATTTCACAGTCTTTGGACTAAAAAAGCTGACATGCAATCCAGGATTGCTATGCAAAGCCCAGATGATATAGGTGCTCGGACCCCAGAAACTACCTAAATTTCTACTGCAATCCCCTTTGTCTGTACTGTTTGGGCACAGAAGCTCTGTGGGGAAGCTCTTTCCTGGGGAAACTCTTTCCTGGGGAAACCCTGGATATCTGTGTATGCTTTGGAGACTTCTCTCTCCTGTCTTGCACAGGGCTCTCCTTAGCAACAGGGCTCCTGTTGCAAGATCTGCTGCTGCTTTTCGCCTTCTCTGCTACAAGCATCACGTGAAATCTGCAGTTCTGCCTGCTCAGACCAACGAAAGACTTATCAACCCCTGTCCCTACCATCCTTTCAGCTGTGAAGCCCTATGTCACATATTGCAGACAAGGGCAAATGGAAAAGGCAGGTTTCCACTGAAATCTCTTCCAATTCCCAGCCTGCTAGCAGCTGCAGCGGTGGCAGCTCATGGCCCTGCGCAGGCTGCAGAGCTGCCCACAGCACCGCAGGAACAGCTTTGCAGGTACCCGAGCTCTGACTTGAACTCAGGTTGTCCAAAACCATGAACTTGGGCTGGTTTCTACTTCATCTGCCTCCTCTAAACCAGATAGCTTAAGCCACATGGAGGTGTGTCTCCATAAGCTCCTGTTCCTGAAGGAACAGGGACTGAATTTCAGGAGGACCCAGAGAGGATGGGATGCGCGGATCCTGCCTTCCCGCTGCTGCCAGACTGAAGTGCAACGCTGGGCGTCATTGCACGTCGCTGTGAGCATGTGTGTGGGGGACTGTGTGTTCTGGGAAGCAAGGCAGAGGGACAGCACATCCTAACAAACCACTCACAAAACACAGGGCCATATGTTTCTGGAAATGTCAGAATAAAAATCATTATAGAAATGGAAAATTACTTCTCCATCTCTTCTCATTCCTATAATACTGCTTTTCTCTATTTTAGTGTCTGAATTTGTCTCATTATTAAAGCAGGGACAGAGCTGAAAAAAGATCGGAAAGATGCTGCCACAGACAAAAGATCGTCTTGTACCTAATGTCCCACAGCCCCTGGTACAGAAATGGCTTGAGCAAGGTTATGAAAACAGTTTTGTGCTTAAATATTTGCAAGGTCAGATTTTCCAAATGATTCTTCATTTTATTCACCAGATACTCCCCAAACACTTATTTTTCTATGTTGTGGCTCTATGCTGATGCTACTCATTTAAATACACATGGAAGTTATGTATAACAAAGACACAGAAATTATAATGCTCTCCTGTTAGGGGCATATTTTGCCATTCCTACTATTTTCTAAAGCAATTTCTTCCTAATAAACCATACAAGGGGCTAAGACAATCCAAGGAGACTTATAAAGTTCTTATTCTCGTTACATCCAGGATGAAGTTGGTCCAAGCTATCTGAATTACTCCCCTATGGCATAAAGTTTGAAGAAATAGGCTATTGGGATACAAGACATTCAAACGAGCTACCAAATCGCTCCCTCTGGCTATCAGTGCGGGGAGATGGGTGGATGTACTTTTCTTTTAATGTGTAAGTAAAACCAGCTCCATTGCTGATGGGACAAAAGACTTATATATGCAGAAAGGGCAGTACTGCCTTGTTCATCAGACGCACTGAAAACCTGCTGGTGCTCCGTGTTCTTGTCATGACAGAATACTTCCTCCCTGAGGACTTCAAAGACACACACCTTTAACTTTGCAAAGGAACAAGAAACATGAAAGTGCAAGAGGATTGGGGAGGGAGCTGAGGGGGGAAAGTGTGACAGGCTGTAATCATGAGGCAAGAGTTTACGGTGGAAATAGCGGCCATGAATAATGCAATAGTTCTCCCCCCTGGAGAGAAAGAGGCCTTGGAAAAATTATTTCTCCAGATCTAATGGCTGAAACAGTCCATTACAGGTTCCACAAGAGGCATCTGTCTCCATTTACATACCCATTTGATCAGATCTTGGAGCTACAAATTGTGCACTAATCAAAATTAGGACCACAAGCAACTTGTAGCACAGAGCGAGCCCCGCAACATGGAAAGACAGAGTTTCCATCCCATGAAAGGGCAAAAGAGCAGATAAAACCCTTGCCCATGTCCCAGTGGATACTGTAGAATGTGAAAAAGCATCAAAAAGGTTAGAACAATGTTCAGGGTCACGGATGACTTGAGGCATACAGACACTAAGGACACTCGGACTGTGTAATCTAAAAAAAAAAAAAAAAAAAGAGAGGACTGCCAGGGGGTTGATAGAGACCCATGAAATAAGGAATGGTTTGGAAAGCTGAATAAAGTGAATAATAAAAATCCATGTCCCTTATTTCTCATAAGTCAAGATTTAGAAGAGCACACAGAAATGATCAGGCAGTGAGCTTAAAACAAAAGAGGTATAGAGGTATTTTCCCAAACAGCACAGCAATAACTCCTGGAACTCTGTGCCAGATGAGCCTCCGTATAAATGAATTTTGAGATTACAAATATTCAGGGGGTTGCTCCAATGCCAGCTATTAAGCAAGACATTCCGGATGCAAACTCTAGCAGAAGAAACTTTACATTATCAATAGCAAACTGGGAGGAGGTATCTTTTCTACTCTTCCCTTAAGTGTCCGCTATGCCCAGTTATCATAGCGCACTGGGTAGCTTGATCTTTGGTTGGGTCCAGTTTAATGGCCTTTGTGTTCCTATGTCATGTTCAAAAGAGGTGCCTCCCTCCTCTATAGCTAATGGCTAGTAAAACCATGAAAAAAGGACTTTTATCACTTCACATTTGTATTACACGGCATGGGATTTCAGACATTTCTCTACAGATATGCTCTGCATGCTCAAACCTGATGGATAAAATTGCATGAAGGAGTAAGGGTTAAATCATTACCAGCTATGTTTGACCCGTTTTTTATACATATAAATGTAGTATTAAAATTAAGGTGCAAATCTTAGAGCAAACTTGAGCCTCCTTTTAAATCTGATCTTCTACAACAGCTTGTAAATGGGTCTTTCATTATTTCCAGGAGAAAATAATTACTTTTTAAAAGATATTAGAGCAGCACACTGAAAGCCAGAACTCTGAAGGACAATGATGTGAAATATCTTCTTGTCTGACTGTCGCAGTCGTTTGCTCTCATCTCCACAGAACAGCCTTGAACAAGACAAAGTAGTGAGCCTGCTTTGACTCATTTCTTAAAAAAATACTTCAACCTTTATGAAAGGTTTGGTTTCCTCCTTTTGTACTTAGTTTAAATGATGAGCAAGCTCCTGAGGGGCTGCTATACTTAATTGTCAGGCATTGTTTTTTCTAATGGATATTACATGGACTCCATGCAGAAATTCACTTTTACGGCCCTCCCTCATCCATGCTAAGGACAAGCAGATGCAATGTTAACAGGAGACAATTTATCACTGTAAATGGACTATTCACATAAAATGCAGACATTTGCTTTGTCTTCTAAAGAGTTATGATTTTGGTGTGCCTTTTAAAATATAACTAAATAGAGATATCTCAAAAATAATAACCTAGTTACTATTTTCCAGTGATTTGGAGGGAGGTCGGGTTTGGTTTTATTTTATTAGGTTTTGTTTGCTTGTTTGTTTTGGGTTTTTTTCAGTGAGTTTTCCATGTTTATCCTCAGAAAAACACACCATTCCT